>NC_141158.1:93877471-94178662 GCF_053477565.2 Lygodium microphyllum | reverse complement strand
AGCTTCTAGGCTATGATATCATACTACAGCTCTTCCTTTTAGAGTCATATTAAAGAGCATCATCAAATATCCCTCATCCTAAATTCAATAGTTGAACATTAACTTTTGAAACTCAGTAATGTGAAGCTTTGCATCTTTCTCAGATAACCCATTAAAAAATGGGTAGATGGAATCCTAAGGTTGGCAAATCCGGCGTCCTTGCATGAATTGCAATAGGTTGCACCATGATGAGAACCAGATTTTCTAAGGGGATCTCAATTGGTGGAACTACTATCCCACTCAAAGTGGGCTGATCTACTAGGAGAGGGGAGGTATTAGAGTTTCCTCCTCCTCCTAAAGAACTACTTGTAGTACTAAGGTTGCTAAGACCTCTCCCTCGTAGGGATATCAGGCTACTCCATTGAGGAAAATTCCACCTAAGGATTTCAACTTGATGTCTAGCCCTTTCTGCTCTTTCTTTCCTTTGGATCTCAGCTTGATGGTGTCTATAAAAAAATAACGGATCTATCTCAATGGCGCCCTTTGGCATACATTGAACAGCTGGTCCCTATCAACTAAGATTTGGTAATCGCCACTTATTAACGACTCCTAGCAAGCCCACCACCTATCCAGACCAAAAAAATGGGCTCAACATTGGCTCTAAGACTCTAGCCATCGGGCCTCTATACTCAACCAAAACACCCCAAGACCTTGCAGCCAGGAGCATATAAACACTATGAACTGAGTCAACCAAAGAATGCGTTTGTAAACACTATTTCTAAAGTATAGTCCAATGTGCTGCCTATCTTGACTCCAAGCAATTGGATTTTCCAAAAAGATCGGTGTCTAGCACCTCGTATCCACACAGGGAGCATCCCCCAACTAATCGCTATGGTCCCACTACGGCTCTCCTACACATCAAGGATTGGCCCCAAGATGTGCCGTCCAAATATATAGCACATACAAAACATAGTCATCTCTTTATATTTATTCCAAGAGATAATTCAATCCTTACCAAATGAGGCCTCAAAGAGAACAAATGTACTATCCTATAACATGGGACTCCTTACACTCTCAACGTGGGTGAATGATTATAATAATCAAGTGCAATGCATCCAAGATTTGTTTTTCTAATACCATGTATATGTAATGCAATGCAAACATGAATGCCCTTAAGTGCACAAACATGTAAACTTATAGATCAAATAGCATGGATTTTGCATAAGCAATTCTTCTCATGATTTCACACTAATGCAACACATCATTGCCAAGGCAGAACTGAAGTAATTTGTGTCATTGTCCTTCTTTAAACACTTAAAACGAACAAATCCTATATGTATGTATATATGTATATATGTATGTATGCATATATATATATATATATATGTGTGTGTGTGTGTGTGTGTGTGGATTCTTAACGCCTTGCCACCCTTTCCCCCTACCATTTATGGTTTTGCATTCGTTAGTATATGTGAAGAGTATTTTTCATGTATTTTTGGTATATAAAAAGCACTAAATACGCACTTTAACATAAAAAAGAAGATAAATTGAGGCTAAACCTCATGCCCTAGCCTCAACATACACTCATAGACACTTTTATAAATTTTTGTAACTTTTTGGCGCATAAAATCGCACTTTGTAGGTTTTGCATGTTTAGTATAAAATTATTAAACGATTAATACTTGCTATTTTTTTTTATGTTTCTGATAAAGAAAATAATTTCCAAGAAATAGCAATAATTTTCAATCATATGAAACCAAAATGCAACATAATACAATGAAGAATCGCACTTATGCATTAAATCACATAAAAATTTATATGTCTCTTGTATTCGAGAAGTCATTGACACTCATCCATGGCCACAGTAATGCCTCTCTGACCTTTGGTCTATGCTCCATAATGATTCAACATTGTCCTATACTCAAAATCTTTCATCTAAGTCCACCCCTCTCTCACATAGAATCAGCCATGAGAACAAGCACTAAGAGGAGAGAGAGAGAAATAGGAGAGAGAAATAATGATTTCTATTCTCTCTCTATAGTCTATCATTTCTTGATTGGAAGTGAGAGATTCAGAGTGTGAAATTTGACAAACAAGCTATCATGATTGGGTGGTTCTTCACATCCCCTACTAAAATTTTTGAGAGTCAAAATGCCTTACCTTATGCAACAATAAACTACAGAATTTGACAATTGAATATCCTTTGTAACAACTAGCATGGGCTTGTCCTCAAGAGATGTGCTAAGATAGTCCTCTTCCTCAAAAGTGCAACAAATATTGATAACCATTTGTCCATACACCTCACCCATTCTCTTATAATTAACATGGCAAAGCACATTGATTTTTCTCTTGCAAACATCATCCTTGGTTTCTATGATCTCTTGTGTTTTTTCTTCTTGGATAAACTCTTGCCGGAATGCACTCCTTGTTGGCTATAGATGTAGCTCATCCTCAATCTTTGGCCCTTTCGCTTTCCTAGACAATTTTTGGGAATCTCAAAGGCTTTTTTATCAATAATGGGCAAGGGCCTCAATACCTTATCGAACATGTACCTTATTATGCTAATCATACTAAAATCTTTGTTCATCAAGGTGATCCTATGAGCATGAGCAGCAACAATGTAAGCATTGTTCATAAAGTCAATAACAAAGTCTTCAACTACCTCCTAAAGACTAAAAATCCTTGAAAGGTACCTTAATTTTTGCAAGCCATTTTTAGTAACACTCTTGATAATCTATCAGAAATATCCTTGACAACTTTAATAAAATTTGTCTTTGGAATGACATGCTGTAAAGCTCTCTGGGCCTTCCTTATCTCACTAAGACACTTCTACTACTACATATCGTAAACCCTAGATCTTCTCTTTCTCCTTGGCTTGGAAGGCTCACTTTCTTTAGCAAAAGAGGGTCTAGATTTATTTATTGGCCGATTAGGTACTCTAGGGGAGATTGGAACCTTGGCAGTTGCTTGCTTTATCCTTGACATCACTATTGCTGCCCAAGAGAAAATAACAGGAAGAGCAATAAAAAAACTATTCCATGGTATCATCGATATGACACATAGAGGATAAGTTGATATGACACGAGAGCAATGAAGCCAAATCTTCATAATCATGTTCACATAGCATCGTGCAGCGGTTAATCGACGCGAGTGCGACAAAGCGTAAAATTTGGCATGATCCTTTTTGCTCCGTATCATGGAAGAGATGGTATGCCACAAGAGTGGCATGATCCTTTTTGCTCCGTATCGTGTGGAGGAGCAAACTAGCATGTGCAAAGTACAATCCACTATTCGCGTTGTTTTGTAATGTCTTATTTTTTGTAAGACCTTACACCTATAAAAAAAATCCATAAAATTATTAGGTTTTTTAAAAAATCATTTTTTTAAAATGAGCTTTTTTCTATTTTTGAACTATTTTAAAGCAAAGAATACCTAAAATAACCAAAAACATCACCCAAAATTTGCTTACCATGATATGGCACAAATAGGAGGGGTTGGGTCAATGGGGTGACCCAACCCATTGAAAATTTTTATCAAAATTTTGAGCTGGCTTGCTATTTTTAAACTAGTTTTAATTAAAAAAGACCTAAAAATAACCAAAAAAACACAAAAACATCATCTAGAAATAGCTTACCATGATATGGCATGAATATGGGGGTTGGCCAATGGGTGACCCAATCCCCCTCTATTCGCATTTCTAGGTGGATATTTGTTTTTAGTCATTTTTAGGCCTTTTTTTTGTCACCAAACTCTCCCTATTTGTGTTTTCGGGTGGTTTTTTTTTTTGGTCACTTTTAGGCCTTTTTTAACTTAAAGTGACCCAATCCCCCTATTCGTGCCATATCATGGTAAGATATTTTTTGGTGACTTTTTATATTTTTTAAATCATATTTAGACCTTTCTTGCTTAAAAATAGTTTCAAAATAGCCAAAAAAAAGACCCTCCCTCCCCCCCTGCCCCCCCCATTTGCATCATATCATAGTAAGCTATTTTTGGGTGATTTTTTATTTTTTTTGTAATTTTTAGGCCTTTTGCTTTAAAATAGTTTTAAATAGAAAACAAGCTTTAAAAATTATTTAAACTTTTTCAATTTTTTTTCAAAGCCTAATAGGAATTCTCCTTATGCTAGAGAGGATAAGGGAAGCTTAGTGTGGATGGACTTGAGCGGAAGGGGAAACCCTAACCCCAAAAAAGCACTAAAAAATCACAAAAATTAGGCCATCATGATATGGTGTGAATTTAGATTTTTTTAAATAGATGTAAGGTTTTACCAAAAATAAAGATCATAACATTATCACAATCACAAGTGACCATTATCCTAAAGCTTAAAAATTTTTGGGCCATTCCTTTGCTTTTTTTTCTACCTATCATTACATAATTTGAATCCAAAAGAGACTATCTTTTTTAATAGATATTTTATTAGTATATATTTGCTATAGAAATTCTATCTTCTTTAAGAGCTTTAAAAGTATATAAGAGATATTGAATAGTTATATATTTTTGAGATAATATATATTTTTAATAATTTATTGACTAATTATTCTATCAATTCACTAAAATATTTTTATTTTAGAGAGAGCATCTTTTTGAAGAGTTATGGAATATAGTTTATCTTTACTAAATAATATATTCTATCCTTTTGAGCTATAGTAAAAAAAGATTGAAGAGATATTGAATAATTATATCTATTATCATGGGTTTCATGTAAGAATTTGACTACTAATTACTTATTTATTCAACTCCATTGATTTATAAAAAATTTATATTATTATATAAATGACTTCACTAATAATTTATTTATCTAATTCCATTCACTTGTGATTAAAATTTCATGTTATTTCATGTAGAGGACTTTGTACAACATCATATAATACTATTTAAAATATTTTTTAAAAATAAATAAGATCATGAATGCTGTAGAGTAAAGGAGATCTACAATCACAATGATTATTTTTGTGGTCATTTTTTTTTGAAATGTGAGATATATTACATTTGAAGAAATATACACAAGGATAAGGTATCAATAATGTAGTGATGCTTTCATTTATAAAATAAGCCTGCATTAGAATCAAAGTTCTGAGAGAAAGAAATAGAGTCAAGTCATTTCTATTTATTCCTACAAATCAAGGGAAGATATCTTAAGAGATTTACTAGGATATGATAGCATGAGTAGTATCATTCCATGACATTAAACTACCATTTAGGTATTAAAATCTGATAGTGTTATTAAGAATCGCAAATAAGGATATTGAAACTTGATAGTACTATTAAGAATCACATTTGAGAGTATGATGAGAAAAAGACTCCCATGAGCTAATATCAAGTAAAAAGTTGTATCCTTCATATTCTCCGAAGCATCTTGCACACATAAAATCCTCTTAGTCCTAAAGTTGATATGATACACAATATCACTAATAATTTTATCTATTACTAGGTTAATGTTTTTTATATTTTAATAGACTAAATTTTGAATAATAAATATTTTTAATCTATTACTAAGTAGATGCTTTTGTCTCCCAGAAATCAAAGTACTTCCTTTCTTCTAATTATAATATATTATCATTATCTTATCCATTAGTGCTTGCTAAAAAGTTGATATTACAACATTATATAATAAATATATTTTATTTTCAAGTGCCAAGATCAAGGTGAAATTTTTCACTTTCTATTCTATTAGCTTGAGATTCATCCTTAGTATATCTATCCCTACCAATTTGTATCAACACCATGGGACCCTTTTAACCATTTTATTCTTAATCAAATTGAAGAGATGGAAGAACAAGCTTCGATTTAATTAAAACAAAATATTACAGAATGGATGTCTTAGCGGACAAAGTAAAGATGCGACTTGGATATCCCAACCTAGTTGGGCGTGTTGAAACCTAACGAGTTGATCTTGTTTCAGGTCCATAGAGGACCATGTCTCTATAGCTCAATCAGCAAGTAAGTGGTGTTGGTCCTCTCAAGAAGAAATTGCCAAGATAGGATCATTAGATACATGAGGCTGCACAACATTAATCTCCTCAATCTTGACACTAGACTCGCTAGGCACAATGCTGCAATCATCATTCTTGTCCTATGCTTTACTCTTTCCCTTTTCCTACACTTGTCTTTGCATATTTTATGGCACTACGGCCAAATATCACTTATTTCTCACAATAATGACAAGTAATATTGGCCTTATAGCCACATGACTTATCGTGAGACTATCCACATATCCTAAATTGAGACATGTTAGAGTCTATCACGGCCATTTCCATCCTACCAGCCTCTCACAATCAATGGATGTGATATACGAAAAGCATCCACATTCTTTATATTCACCTTGTGATAGAGTACCAAGAAGAAATAAAGGATCTAAAGTATCCTTGAACTCGATCTCTTACAAAGCTAAATGGTTGATGATGGAGTGAAACTCATTCAAGTATGCATACATAGAAGTCCCTTCCTTCATGCAAAGATACATAAACTTTTTCAACCAATACATTTGAGATGCAGAACCCTACTTGTCATAAATATTCTTAATCTATGTCCAAAGCTCATATGCAATCTGATTTCCAGTTACAACATTGTAGTAAACATGTTTAGAGAGTGATAAAATGATTGTGGACTTTCATAGCTTATCTAATTCATCCCGATCCTTAGGCGCAATATTTTTTAGCTTTGGCATCTCCATTTTTGAGTGGTCTAGCTTGTAATTTTTGCACTAAAACCTATCATATCTAAGTCTTTCAATAGATATACTTAGTCTCATTGAGTTTCTCAATATTAAAGATAACTTTATCATGAAAACCACTAGTCATAATGAGACAAAGCAAGTGCACAAAAGAGCAAACCAGTGGGTTGCTGTAATATCCTATAAATTAGTCTCAAAACCACTACTAAATCAATCCGAAAACAAGAGGTACTAATAAAATAGTGAGCTATCCATGAATTATAGTGAAGAAAATGTCAAGTATACATGATTTCCCTCAAATAGAATGCATAAAATTGAAATGAGAGATTGCTACAATAAATTGCAGCAATATGCCAACAACCAACTATGAGCAACTAAGAGGGAAGAAGCTAGAAACAATCAGCACTGAAGACTATCACAATTGCACTATGTCATAAACCATATATACAATAGGCATAGAAGTCATGCATATGGTAGGTCTCAATGGTAAATAACAAGAATTTCCACATGCATAATCCACTAACAAAAGCTCAATACATAACCTAGAAGAACATAAATACCAATGACAACACCCTCACAAACATAAGTAGTATGTCCAAGCAAAAGATCAAATCAATCCATGATAGGGTAAGTGTATCCAATAAGTATCAAAAGAGCATATACTTGTTACAATGTTTCCCACTATCTATTGTAATAAGCTCAAGCTTAACTACATAAACCAAATGCTATGTAGTACATCCAATTGCCAATATGGCTCTATACATAAAACCAAGTAGCTCCCGCTAAATTAAAATTCAAATGCCAAATGAGCAAGCAAAGCTCATGTAGTTGCTAGCACTAGCAACTGTCAAGACCCTATGGAGTGCTTATTATCAAGTCAAGCATTTCAAGAGAGTGGCAATGGCTATGTCTCACATAGCCATGGATGCTCTCACACAAGGATGTAGTGAGCTTACCATTGAATCTAATCATTGTAGTCCTCTTCTTTGAATCCTTTGATAGCTCCACAATTCAAGGTACTAGCTTAAGCAAGCTCCAATCTCCATAGCCATGCACACGAGAAAAGAGAAGAGAAGAAGGAGAAGAAGAGCTTCTCTACAGTCCCTCACTCTCATACACTAACACTCTCCCTCTCTCACACTCCCTCTCTCATGCACAAGAAGGAAGCAAGAGCAGGAACAAGAGAGTTAGTTTATGTATACACTAATGATGGGAGCTCACGCTCGACCGCCAAGACCCACGGACCACTTATTCTTTCAAGTATTTCAAGCCAAACACTAATGGCTACCTCTCACATAGCGGACACGCTATCCCTCCCTACAAGTGTCGTGAGCTTCCCTCGATGATTGATTGAGTACACTCCTCCCTTGTGCACACCGGTAGCTCCACAATTCGTGATGCAAGCTCGAGCAACTTCAATCTCTCTCCTTCAAGCTCCATCCTCCATAGCCACGCAAGAAAAGAGAAGAGAAGAGAAGTGAAGAAGAAGAAGAAGAGAGGAGATGGTGAGAGCTTCTCCACCCCAGTTCCTCACCCTCACACACTCGCTCCCTCACTCACTCACTCACTCATACTCCCTCACTCAAACACAAGCAAGAAGGAAAGAGAAATAAGAAGAAGAAGAAGAGCTTTTGCCACACACCAAAGAATGAGCTTCTCATTCACTTTTTGAGTTTATATACAAAGTGGATAATGAGACCTCTGAAGTTAGTGGTTTACTACCTTTGTTTGTACCTGAAAAGAAAAGAAGTGTGCTATCTAAGGGGGGGTGTCTATCTTATTGTGTGGTGTATTGTGCTTGTGCTAGTGGAACTGGGAGTTGGGTCTCTGACCACAGGTACACTTGGGCATTGTCCCACACTTGAGGACACAATTCATTAAGGAAGGTGTGGTGAGTGTGGCTTAGGGGGACATGTCTAACCATAGGCAAGTGTAACCTCCCTATGTATATCTTACCCTTGATGTGCCCTAAGCGTGACATGGGGGATGGGGCTAGGTAAAAAATCCTAGGTGCAGTGATTGTGGCACTCGTGTGATTTCAAGGACTTAGTCTTTTCCTTTTCTTTCTTTTTCTTCCCTTTTTTCTTTTCTTTTCTTTTTATTTTATTTCCTTTTTCTTCTTCTTTTTTAATAGATAAACACAATCAACTTCACCGATACAAGGATGCTTTTAGGTTGTACCACGGTCCTCTTCTAATGATGCATCATAAGGTGGCCTAAGGGATTTGCTCAAAGGCACGACTTTGCATATAGTTCTTGAGATTAGCCCTGACATTTCGAGGTGTGGTTGACAAAAAGGGATGTCCACACCTCGTAAATCCTGGCTATCGTTCATGTCTTCCAGTACCTTCATACAAAAAGACGGTAACAATGTAGCCCTCATCATTAGTTCATGTCGCACGGAATACGTGTGGGAGTTTGTGAAAGTCACTTGTCGCAAGGATGCTATGCAAGATGGAAGTAAGATCAAGATTGATTCAAGACAACAAATTTGATGAAAAAGGTCTACTATATTGCAGTTCTATTCCAAGTACAAATCCAAAGCTAGATCACAAAACCAAAGCTCAATCAGGAGAGCTAAACCTATGGCCATAAATACCAAGTCGAGTATTCAATGAAGTTCAAGAGCTTCTAATCATGAATAAAGCTCAAATCCAAATGCTTGTCCTTAAGAATCCAAGCCAAGTTCTCCAAGTAGATAGATCTTCAGTAGCTTATAAACAAACTTGTCTACTTCCAAGACAAGCCCAATATGTTTAAGCAAAATAGACTCTTTGTAATCTCTTCATCAAGAGCATCCAAAAAAATCTTCTTTTGCTTCAAGTACTCTGTTCTAGCAATTCTTTAAGCCTAGTTCAGAATTTTCTGCATCGTATTCTCCCCATCATCAAAATTAATACCACAAGGGCAATGAGCAATAGAACAATTCTTCAAGCCTAGTTCAGATTTTTCTGCATCATATTCTCCCCATCATCAAAATTAACACCACAAGGGCAATCAGCAATCCATGACTCCTCTGACTCGGAACTCAAAGGGAGTCGTGCCCTGCCAAGAGCAAAAATTTTGCATAAGTAGTGGATAGTAACTCAAACTAATGAACAGTTGTCATGGAGTCTTTGAAGCCTTCGTGCTTCTTCCATAACTACCGTCATGTGTAGTTGTTGCTGTCTTGGAGCTTTCGTCTTCATGTAGCCAACATCAAAGCTCTTGTCTACTTCATACATTGTGATGATTGTAAGGCATCAAGCGTTGCTATTAATCAGCACCCATATGCAAATAAACGAAGCCAGAAGGAAAAGAAGATCATCATTACTCAGATCGGATACAAGTCGCACTGGGGCACTGAAGTTTCATAGCACTCTTGGCGCAGCTGTGAATCCGTGTATTTTATAACAAAACGGCCATATGTGGCTTTTGTTTGAGTACTCTTCTTCATTTTTGCCTGCACTCACACAGTGCGCCAATTGGTTGTGTGGATAAGCATGCTAAGCTGGCTTCCTTCAATTGGCATGTGTTGACTACAAACTGAGCAATACTCTTTCTTCAAGCTCATGCCGCTCTTGACTATCTTTTGCTATCATTTCCCATGCTCATCAAAGTCAATACTCTTGACATATGAACTAGCATGTTTTTTGCATCCGCATGCTTGAATCTCTTCTCCAATGTAGCTTCAATTCATCACAAATGAGCAAAGTAGTACATCATGTCCTCAATATGTTGCCACTCTCCAGGGTTACTTTCTCAAAGCATAAATTCCTTGTCCTTTCAGCAAGGATAAGAAAGCATGCCCACCTGAATTACTTAATGCTAAAGCTTTGCAACCCTCTTTACTATTTTTACTAGGTTTATTCACACTGGAAGTAGCAACACTCTCGTTGAGGTTTCTGTTCGAGTCACTTGTAGAGGAATTGTTTCCCAATGACACTTATTTTACTACTACTATCCACTATATGGCCTTCTAAAGTTTGAGAGAGGCACTATAGCCTTAGGCTCCAAAACTGAAGCATCTGCTTTGCCTATCATTTTGTCTTATCACCCTTGGCAATATCATTGTTTTTGCTTTTGCATCTGTAGCATTTGTAACATTCATAGCATTTGCAGAGAAATTTTCTTGTTAGCCTCATGATTATCAGCATTACCACCATCACACAGTTCCTTGGGAGTCTTTAAGTCTCCATCTTTAGGTTTCATAGTTCTTGTCAACTTGGATGTGTTTTCTGATTGCAGGTACAACATATAGTGAGCCAACAAGATTGGCAAATCCCGCTTATCTTGACATTAAACTACATATACTAAAAACCCTTGTCATCATTTTAGAAGTTTCTGGATACATAAACAACATGGACACACAAGCAAGCATTCATATAAGCTACCACACACACAGACATGCATGCGGGTTATTTGTGCTCAATGAATACAAAAAATTTAGGATGGAACCAAGTGATCAAATTTTCAAACTAACAACTCAAATTGAATGGCAAACGAAAAGACACACACAACGGAAAAGATTTTCCTAATGAGGTTGACTAATGAGTTTAAATTATTGGCAAAAAACTCCACCCTCAAGTTCGCAGTGGTGGACGCGCAGTGTCATGACACCGGGCTATGACACAACTAACCATTCAGGCTATCAAGTAATTTTCTCTCACAAGCCACAACCTCGATCACCTTAGTCGCACCAAGCGTATCCTCCTGTTCTTGATGCAACAGTCATTATTGATCCAACTGTTGCTGATGTAACTATTGTTGCTACTGCATAGATAATTGCATCTACTGATTTTGCATCATAATGGCTAAAGAAAGAGTTTGTAACAAAGTCTTCATCTCATCAGTCGAAAAGGAAGAAACAATCGAATACGTGTGGGAGTTCGTGAAAGTCACTCGTCTCACAGGGACACTATGCGAGATGGAAGCAAGATCAAGATCAATTCAAGACAACAGATTTGATAACAAAGGTCTAATATATTGTAGTTCTATTCCAAGTACAAATCCAAAGCCAGATTACAAAACCAAAGCTCAATCATGAAGGCTGCATAAATGCCAAGTCGAGTATTCAATGAAGTTCAAGAGCTTCTAATCATGAATAAATCCCAAATCCAAGTGCTTGTCCTTAAGAATCCAAGCCAAGTTCTCCAAGTAGATAGATCTTTAGCAGCTTGCAAACGAATTTGTCTACTTCCAAGTCAAGACCAATATGTTTAAGAAAAATAGACTCTTTGTAAACTCTTCATCAAGAGCATCCAAAAAAATCTTCTTTTGCTTCAAGTACTCTATTCTAGCAATTTTTCAAGCCTAGTTCAAACTTTTCTGCATCATATTCTCCCCATCATCAAAATTAACACCACAAGGGCAATCATCAATCCATGACTCCTCTAACTCGGAACTCAAAGGGAGTCGTGCCCTGCCAAGAGCAAAATTTTTGCATGAGTAGTGGATAATAACTCAAACTGATGAACAGTTGTCAAGGAGTCTTTGAAGCCTTCATGCTTCTTCCATAACTACCGTCATGTGTAGTTGTTGTTGTCTTGGAGCTTTCATCTTCATGTAGCTAACATCAAAACTGATGTCTAACTTCATACATTGTGATGATTGTAAGGCATCAAGTGTTGCTATCAATTGGCACTCATATGCAAATAAACGGAGCCAGAAGGAAAAGAAGATCATCATCACTTAGATCGGATACAAGTCACACTGGGGCAATGAAGTTTCATAGCACTCTTGGCACAGCTATGAATCTGCCTGTTTTATAACAAAGTGTCCATATGTGCTTTTTGTTTGAGTAGTCTTCTTCATTTTTTCCTACACTCACTCAATGCACCAATTGGTCATGTCTTGCTATTCAAACTTACTAGTTCCCTTGTGGTTCGCTATCCGAGGTACCAACAGAATTCGAATTTCTAATAGATGGACTCTATCATATATATCTTGCTATTGCAGCATATTCATGGCTTTTCCCCTTAATTTTGAGGGAGACATGGATTACAAAAACTCATCACACACATGAAAATAGGCTTCCTGGCATATAGATGGATAAGCATGCTAAGATGGCTCCCTTCAATTAACATGTGCTAATTACAGACTGAGCAATACTATTTTCTTCAAGCTCATGATGCTCTTGACTATCTTTTGCTATCATTTTCCATGCACATCAAAGTCAATACTCTTGACATGTATACTAGCATGTTTTCTACATCCGCATGCTTGAATCTCTTCTCTAGTGTAGCTTCAATTCATCACAGATGAGAAAAGTAGTACATCATGTCCTCGATATGCTACCGCTCTCGAGGATGACTTTCCCAAAGCATAAACTCATTGTCCTTTCAGTGAGGATATGAAAGCATGCCCCTAAGCTCTCCCCCTTTGCACAAAATTACTACCTCTCTCAAAAAGCACGTAGCTTTTTCATAGCTAACATTAGCTTTGCTTTCCACAACACTTGAGTTATGTAATGCTAAAGCTTTGCAACCTTGATCTTTACTATTTTTGCTTGGTTTATTCACGCTGGAAGTAGTAGCACTCTTGTTGAGGTTTCCATTTGAGTCACTCGTAGAGGAATTGTTTCCTAAGGACACTTATTTGCTACTACTGTCCACTGTAAGGCCTTCTAAAGTTTGAGGCACTATAGCCTTCGGCTCCAAAACTAAAGCATCTACTTTGCCTATCATTCTGTCTTATCACCCTTGGCAATATCATTGTTTCTACTTTTGTATCTACAACATTTGTAACATTCATAGCATCTTCTTTGCCTATCATTCCGTCTTATCACCCTTGGCAATATCATTGTTTCTGCTTTTGCATCTATAGCATTTGCAGAGAAATTTTCTTGTTAGCCTCACGATTGTTAGCATTACCACCACCATGTAGTTCCTTGGGAGTCTTTAAGTCTCCATCTTCAGGTTTCATAGTTCTTGTCAGCTTGGATGTGTTTTTTGATTGCAGGTACAACATACAAAGAGCCAATAGGATTGGCAGCTCCCGGTTAACTTGACATTAAACTGCATATACTAAAAACCCTTGTCATAATTCTAGAAGTTTTTGGATACATAAACAACGTAGACACACAAGCAAGCATTCATATAAGCTACCACACACACACACATACACGCGGGTTATTTGCACTTGAGTACTACTTAGCGAATACAAAAAATTTAGGATGGAACAAAGCGATCAAATTTGCAAACTAATAGCTCAAACTAAATGGCAAACAAAAAGCCCGGGGAGCCCACCTTATAGAACATGTAAGATACCACGTGAGTTCAAAAGAAAGGGTATAACTAATATGTTGACTTACAGTTTTCTAAAAATAGAAAGGATTTATAAATGTGCTTAATGCAAATTCACATTATGGGTGTTTTTATTTGAAAATTCTGAGAGGCACAATGGGGGGAAATTTGGGGGGGGGGGGGGGGGGATGTGCTTAAGATGTGTCTATTTGAGAGCCTCAAATAAAATTCATGCCTCCTTTACCACCACTTTCTCTGTTGGTATACAAAGTGTTGGTTTATTTTCAAATCACTAGCATGTTTGCTTGGGATCTCCCTACTTCATAAGGAGCCTATGCCTCTTTGAACATCCACTGTTAGCTATTAGTTTGTATACTTCTCATTCAAACCAAAAGCATCTGGTCTATAAGAAAAAAAACTAATGCTTTCTCTTTGTAAACTCCTCAATGGAAACCCTCAAATAGCATTGTACCTTCCCTCCACAAAAAGATAAAAGAAAAAGTTTTGCCTACAAAATTGTAACATACGGTTTTGTTGAAATAGACCTCACTTTTACCAATGGGTGGGTGATTTCTCTTCTAATTACCTTATCATCCTCTACATGCTAAGACCACTTGCTTCAACCTATGAGGATACACCCTCCTCCATGATCTCTACAAGGATCAAATTGAAGATTGAGACCCAATATCCTCCTCATAGCTAGACTTGGGAGGGCCACAATTGCATCTCAACCCCCCCTCAAGTCTTTGAGTCCTTGCTTTATCTTTTGATATTATGCAAATGTGGAATATCAAAAGTATTCTTGAGATATGAACTTCATGCTCAACCATAATTTTTAGAAGAATACAATATTTGAAAAGAAAAGAAAAGCATTTATCATGCACTCTTATGTTAGGCCGCCAAATATGGATGTAATGAAAATTTTGAGCCAGCTTGGTTGTGCATGTCATGAATGGTACACAAGACATAGGGTTCATTGATTGAATTTTATCTTAAAGCACTCCTCTCACCCCTAATGAGAAAAGAGAATAATCTTCACTCTATCATGTGTTTCAAACTCTTTGAATGAATTAGATTAGTAACCCACTTTAATTTTGTGGAGATTAATTGTTTTGCAAAGGGAAGAGAGAGAGTGTGTGTACATGTGTAATTTTGTGAAAATGTGTTATTTCGTGAAAGTGGAGTTAGAGAGAGAGAGAGAGCTTGTGAATATATGGTGAGCATGGCATAGAGAGAGGGTCACCATAGTCCTAGTAGGTTTACCTTCCCTCAAGCTAGTGTGGCAGAAAGGATCTAAGGTATCATCATCATCATCCATCAAATCATCATTCTTGATAGAAACATTTCTTCAAGTCTCAGTAGAGGGTTGGTCTTGCAATCCATAGCTCCCCTTTGCATTCAATCAAATCTTCAGAAGGCAAAGGTGAGATCATTATGGACTCATTATGGATGCAATACTTCAAAGATCCTTGCTATTGTAGGAGTCAAGACAATTGCAACAACAAGGTAGTTTTCCCCAATATATCTAATTATAACATATTCAACCTTTGCATCTGATTATGATATATTCAACCTCTACAAAATTCATACAATAAACCTCGAAGCTAGTCTACAACAAAGAGGTAAGTCCTTTCTCACTACATCTCGATATTGATTTACATTTATCATTTCTTGGACAACAAAGGTGGGTGTAATTGGTTTAATAGAGTGTAAGTTGATGTTATGTGTGAGAGGTAGTCACAAATGTATGTGGTTTGAAGCTCTTAAAGAAATAAGAGTTAAGTCCATATGTGAAGCATAGATGTACTCTCCTAGAATGTGACATGTTGGAGCACTAATAGATTGTTGGATCTTATACATTCTTATTGGGAGAGAGGGAAAGCTAGGATGCACTTTGTAGGCAACATGGTTTGTTGATGTATTGCATGCAATTGATCAATCCTTCTTGCAATGCTTTGCATGGCATAATTTCCATAAAGATTCATCATGAAGAGTAGCAAGATTAAATAGAGCATATGTAAGCCAATGGGTTGGTGGATAGCCCTTTATATCAAGGTGAGGATTATCTTAGTTGTCATGGCTTTTCACCAATGTCCAATCGATGTAGTCTTCAAAATCACCTCCATTTCAACTCAAGGTATCCTCCCTAAAGAAACATAAATTCATTGAGTAAACCAAACCAGGTTGGAACCTGCTCTTAGATTAGAAGGCTACATGTTTTTATCAGATTGCACTTTCAAAGGAAGATGGCAAAGATAAAATTGCATTTAGAAGAACACATATAGTTGGTGTTTTTGTGATATTGCTCTTAGTAATAAAGATACTATTGTCATGTTTTTTTCAATACTCTTAAGATCAAGTATAGAAAAGAGATGACAATCATGATGAAAGAGGAGAATGGAGTCTCTCGTTTTGATGGCCTCCACATGTTTTGTAGGCCTTTGCCGATGCTCTCCACAACTTGCTTACTCATAAGGGAAAGTTGGTTGTTAAGATAAAGAAGAGAGTGGGTTTTGAGAGGAATGGCAAAGCAATCATCTTGAATTAAAAATACAACTAGAAGAACTTATACCCAGAAACCTCTTAGAGAAGAAAAAGTAGGCTCTTAGATGTCTAGCAAGCTACCCCTCTACTAAGCTGAATGTGTTCATTTGGAAGATATTGGCTAGAAAGCTACTAATGAAAGATGCACTTGCCGATTTTAGAAAGTTTTTGTACTATGCCTTGTTTGTTTTAGGGAGACATAAAACTATCCTACACTTGTTTTGGCAATGCCCAATGGCAAAGACATTGTAGACTAAACCAAAAATTTGGGTCTCCCAAAAGGGGTCTTAATGCTTCTACTAGTACGTGTCTATCACTTTTTTCAAGGACAAAGGTGCATTGGATGGCAAAACCCTCAAGCTTTGGAACATTGTAAGAGCTATGATTTTAAAGCACACATGGTTTTGTAGAAACATGATTCCTATGTAGAAAGCTAGAGCCCCATAGGTGCAACTTTTGTTTAGATCATGTGTATTTCAAAACCTTAGCCTTATTGAAAACCTTAGGTAGTGTCCCCCCCCAAACTACTGTAGTGAACTATATGCCAAGATAGTAATGCAAATGACTAAGATTTGTAACATCAAGATTTGACCTTCAAGGCCACAATACACATCTTGCGGAGTCCAATCAATAGCATATTGTCCACCTAAATAATGAGAATCAACAAAACATTTGCATTTATGTGGACAAAGAGCGTGCTCTTAGTGTGAGTGATCAAAACCAAGAGCAATCAAATGAGTGTGCATCTTGCCTTAGGTGCTTGTTTCAAACCATACGAGACCTTATGCAAACAACACCTTGCTCCTAGTATTTGAGATATCATTCAAGCTACTCTCCAGGAGCTAGGGTGATGGTTTTGGGGTAAAACCATCGGATATTTCTTGGTGATGTAAATCTATGTTAATACAAATCGTATTGTTTCGAAAAAAAAGGAATTGCAATTTTCAAATGTAAATCTCATTGCATTTTCATTCCCTCGCACAAGAGAAAATTTAAGCAAAAATGTCATAAACCTTGAGATTGCACAATCTCTTGTGCATCTTTGTTGGCGTGTGTGTGTGGGGCATCATGAGCCAACACTATGCCCCCTGCATCTAATCGTCCCTAACAATGCTCATCTAGTAGGAGCAAACCAAGCTTCGAAATTCAGCCCACAAGCAGGGTGAAGACCTGCCCCACAACAAAGATGAGGACGACAAGAATGCTTCCGTGATGAAGATTGAATTCAAAGCTGCTTACCTCAAATCTTAGCTACTTTGAAAGGACACTGGCCGCCTCAGTCAGAAGCAACCTACCCAAGCTTGTCATCTTGGGTTTGGTGCTTCTCAGTGTCCTCATCCTCATCGTGATTTGCAATCGCGGTGACTCCTTGGCCCTCCTCTCTGTACACTCAAGCCCAAAGAGTGCCAAAAAGAATACATACCCTGAAGTAGACTTCAAGAAGGTGCACAAAGTGGTAGATACTGGGAAATCCCATGTTTTCAAGGTAGAAAAATGGATCGTGGTAACAGCCTCTGACTCTATCACAAGGAGCAAGTTCAGGCTATGGTGAAAATTCAAGGATGGCAAGTTGTTGCCGTTGGAGATACAGACATACCAAGTGTTTGGGAAGTGAGAGGAGCCATTTTCTTGTCAGTTGAGCAACAAGCAGATCTTGGTTATAGGATCCTTGCCCACCTTCCATATGTTTCATATGTGAGGAAGAGTGTTGGATATTTATTTGCAATCTAGCATAGTGCAAAGGTGATCTATGATGCACATGAGAACACATCCATAATAGGGGGGATTTGAGAAACCACTTTGACTTGGAGCTATCTAATAACAAGAGCAATAATTTATTGCAGTATTTGTCGTTTCATAACATGATGGGACCTGAAATGGACTGGCACTGGCTATGGCACTAGCCGGACCTCATGCTCATGATAGACAAACACACCCTCACGGCCTCGCAGACCAGGAGCGTCTATCTACTGCTAAAGGACAAACTGTCCTAAAGCCTAATCTATTGCGTTTATAGTTTTATAGTTTTGTAGTCCAACGTTTCCCTTTCCATAAACTCCACAGAGGGAGAACCCATACACGTTGGCAATAAATACCACGATAATCACATACATGGAAGGCAACCTCTCGGTAGAAATACCGCGGCCCCACTGCAGCTCTCTTACATCGCAGGGATTGGCCCCTTGATGCGCTGCTCAACATATAAAAACAAACAAACAAACTCCACTCTTCATTTCAAACATCTCCAGGAGATATACCATGTCCCCTCACTAAATAATCCCATAAGAACCAATGTCTATCCTACGGCTTAGGATGCCTTTCCACACTCAACGTAGTCATTGTCATTGAAAACAGGTGCTACGCATCCAGGTTTTTATTTATTCTGACACCATGGTTTCATGCACATGCAAAGTGAATGATTCTAAAGTGCTCAAACATCATTTTCAAAATCGGCAACACGTGCTTGTGCACAAATAGGCTTTCAATGCTTATTCCTAACCCGTTGTGGCGATGAAAAGGATAGCACCGAGACGATACTCGTGCTACTATCCTCTTAATCAAAATAACACGGACTCTATGTCCTCTATGTCATGGTGTGCATCAGAAAATCAGCAACAATCAGCACGCAAA
The DNA here is from genome assembly GCF_053477565.2 of Lygodium microphyllum. Taxonomy (NCBI): domain Eukaryota; kingdom Viridiplantae; phylum Streptophyta; class Polypodiopsida; order Schizaeales; family Lygodiaceae; genus Lygodium; species Lygodium microphyllum. The sequence continues at coordinate 94,159,609 of NC_141158.1, read as the reverse complement.
TCACACCATTTAAACATCCCAACCCCCTACGTTTAGGTATTGCTTTCGTTGCACAGGTGTAAGGTTCATTTCTGCATGTTTTGATGTAATAAAAGCGGTAAATCACAAACTTTGACAAAGAGATAGGGCAAACTAAGGCTAAACATCATGCTTTACCACTACCACACATCCACAGACAATCCTTATATTTTTTCTTATTTTTCCAAGATATATTTCTATTTTTCCCCTTATTTTTTCCATTTTCTTGATTTATTTGGCAATAAAATATACTATTTTCTGGTTTTTCTTATTCCACTCACTTCAGCATACTTACATTCAATTTATCTTCCATATTCCCCCCATGGGAACACCTTTCCCCCACCCGAAACGGAAAAACTATTTTGCCACTTAAAAATCGCATTCCGGGATTATGGGAATTAAATAAAGCATGTAAATCATTGCAAAACCAAGATTTTTTGATGCACAACAATTACTCTTAATGCAAACAGCCCACAAACAAATTTTCATCCAATAAGAACATAATTATCATCATAAACTATAAAAAATCCTTCATTTTTCTTCATAAAAATGGTCATACCGTGGTTTTACGTAACTCGAGACGCTTTGAATGATTGCATAATCAGCAACAGAGTGTCCGTTGCTCTCAATCCAATGCTATACTTCACTCTTCAGCATCTCCATCAATTTCCATCACCATTTCCTTCATTCTCCTTCCCCGATTCCTTCATCAAGATGGTACACATGAACAGCCCATAGAGAAGAGAGAGAGGGAGGAGAGAGAAAGATTAGAATCAAATTTCTTCATTCAGTCCATTGCACAAGCGAAGGGCGGCAACATGCTCAGTCCACAAAGAGAAATCAAGGGCCAAAGCCTGCCAGATGGGTTGTATTCAACCCCCATGCTTCATGTGGAGGATTCATGGCGAAATTTGTGCCGTTTTTCTGCACGCCATCACATCCTTCTTCTCCACGATTTCTTTCATATGATGCATAAATTTTGGGGGGGGGGGGGGGGGGGGTATATATATCAAAGCTCCCAAAGGGCACCACCCCTTTTGGTCACAAACTTGTCCACCTCTTCGAATCTTGAGCGATTCTTGGCCATTTCCCCGTCCTGGCTCCAATTCGAGCTCTGAAAAATCCTGGGCGTCCAGCTTCACATCCCGCATTGACTGGCAGCTCCTGACATCCCACACGGTAGTTGAAAAAATTATCAAAAATCCACAAGTGTCGCTCGGGCGCCTTTTAAAAGCCATTTTTCACTTGGTGCTTAAAATCGTCCTAGCTGGAGCTGCCGCCTTCTGTAACGTGTCCACTAGAACCATTCAGGACACATCTTAGCAGTCCATCGGAAAGGATGTCTAGAAAACTCCACCCGGCACTCCCATGGAATGTTACGGGTTTTGCAATCTAGGTCTTCCCGAGTCTGCCACGTAGCGGAAGTATCCTGGCCGTTCCCACTTAGGATCGACCTGAATTTGGGTTTCCCTGTTTGGTCATTAGCTAGCAACAACTAGCGTCAGACCCGAGCGAACTACTTTACGCAGAAACGCCAGGTTTGAAGCGGATTCATGCTGCACTTGGTTCAAGGAGAATGGGAAACGAGAGGGATGCAAGGCTCGACCTCTTTGCCAAAAGGCATAGTCCCATTCCGTTCCCCTAAAACAGCCTGAATCGGGTAATCGGTACTTCCAAGTCATCATTCTCATTACTTGTTTCGGTGATGTTGATCAACCTTCTGTTCGTCGAAGACTTTGAGAAAAGTTCCCGGCTAACCGGGACCACCCATCCATAGGACGGACCCATGGTCCATCCTCCGCACTTTCCTCGGTTTGTTTTAGTTATGTAATTACCTACCACATTAGTTTGACATATACAAACAGCTTCCTTGATTAGCCCTGTTAAGCACTGGTTCCTTCACGTAATCTTATCACAGGACATAAAGAAAACAATGTCAAACAACTCCTTTATTATCATTATATCCTTTTATCTTTGAAATACAAGGAGTTCCCGCCTGTAGGCGCATCCATAATCCGCCCGAAGGCTATCCAGTAATCCTTCAGTGATTACTATCCCAAGTTTCCGCCCGTAGACTAGTATGCGGGCCTCAAGATCCAATCCCGAGTCACGTTAGTCTCTTGTGCAGGGCCGGGAAGGCGAGGGATTTACAGCCAGAGCCCCCCCTGGCACCCAAGCGTCCTCCTGCTCCAAGCAGAACTCAACGGAGAGACCTCTCACGGCGGGTTCGGTCCACGTTCCCCGCGCGGTTCACAACCCCCTTGGCTAGGGTTAGGCAGGCAGTCGGGGGTAACTGAAGCTGCCTCTCAGGCACCAACCTGAAGCTTTAGATATATTGTCATCCTTTAGTTCATTGAGCAAACAATGCAAACAGTCCTTTCTAAACTGTTACAAGCACAATCAATTTCAGTGGTCTTTTAGCTGGCAACTGTTAAGGAATGACTCCTTTCCTTCGAATGCAACCCGCATTCGATCCGGAATCAATTGCAACTTGGCAAGATTCTTATCATTCTTGGGTTAGGGTCATACCCTACCAATACCTTAGGTTTTGTTGTGGCAGGATCCAGCGACCATGTCGCTTTAGTTTATTGTCTGGTCATTTACTTCAAGGCAAACACCTAACCTTTCCTTTTCCTTGACAGTTATCCCCCAAGAAAAGTGAGTAACAGGATGATTACCCATCCTCTTATAAGTTAAATTCTTTCAATAACTTGCCAACCTCATTTCGAGAGATGACAAAACTCTCTTGTGGACAAATCTCAAGTCTATACTATGTTGCAACCTTTTTGCACATGTATTGCATCTATTTTCACGGGATTATTCTACCCATTGCTTAGCGTTTTCCGGTCACGGAATTTACCTCCAGCCGAGTAGCAGGGGTTTAGGGTATCCTCCAAACCATTGCTAAATATGTTGGCCCATGGTTCTAGAAATATACAACTCCGTCGGAGTTTCATCATTTTGAATGATCCTTAGGATAAAACCTTAGATCATTTCATGCATGAACATCCAATTGTTTCGACATTTGTGAATGTGTGTAAGATCTTTAGATTCACGGTTCTTGTCTAAAGCTAGGTCAAATCATTATTGCACTAAACCCTAGTTAACACTTAGGATTCCTATCATATTGACTCAATCATGTCTATACGAATCCTTGTGGTTTGGATTACTTAGTCAATTCAACTAGGTTTGTCTTGCGACAAGGATGATCCTTTTAAGGGTAATAATTAAATCTAACGGGATTAATAGTTATAACTCCTCCAATTCGCGTAGACATGCGATTGATTGCCTCTACGTATCACATGGTTCATGATAACTTTATCTTTCCTTGGTGCACGATAATCTGGCTACTAACTTTGCCTAGGACCTACTAGGTCTTACATCAATAGTCGTACTTACAACCTTGTCGTCTACACTTTGGCATCTTATGCTTTGACTCCTAATTGCGGCTCTTAATGAATGACATTTTTCCCATGACGATTACGCAATTTATAACATTCTCCTAGCTACGAAGTAGATAATGAAACTCATGCAAAACTAGTGTTAATTTATTCCATCTTACAAGCTATTTGCAAGTCCATACGTACACTTTAGTGCTCTATTAATTCTTTTCGAATGATACCTTATGATGCTAACCTTTTTCTATGAAATCATTACGAGAAATATGTTACCTAATGTGCAGTATACGTTTATTTCTACCATGTCTAGGACGAAGATAATGCACTTATAAATTCCATTTCTTTGCCTAAGTCTCATTACCTTGAAACGGTACCAACTACATGCATCTAACCTTCTAATCGTTCAAGTTCATGACAATTTCAATCTTACCTAATGTTCAAGAGATGTATTTCTTTCCAATTTTCATATGCTTTGAAATTTAAGCGAAAGATGCAATTTCCTTTTATGGGCTAAGTGCGCCTAATCATTTCCTTATGCAGAATTAACACGGAAGAACCTGGACTTGTGGAGTCGGGGTGATGTCCACTTGTACATTCGTAGTCGAGCCTCCCGCGGTCGCCTCTTGGGATCTTTTCGGAGCCATCGTACACGTAGGTTCGGTTTCTGAATTCGCTTTCGTCGTCTACGGATTGTTTTTGCCTTGACGAGCAACCTTCCGGCCTTTGCCTCTCCTCGTAGGCGGAAGATTCTGTAACGGTAGGTCGCTTGCGGTGAAGAGCCTTTAAAAGACTTTTGCGGGACCTTTTCCGACGGTCTAGTGGGATCCTTATGGCCCTCTTAGATTCCCGGGAAAGGGGTGTTAATGGCCTATTCGGAATTGTGGTGGGAAGGGTATTTCGGGACCGTGGTGGGAAAGAGCCTTTGGAAAAGGGTGGGAAAGTGTCGTGGGAAAGGGGGTTAATGAGGCCCCCTTTGGAAGCTTCTAAAGAAGCTTCTTTAAAGAAGCTTCTGCTTCTTCAGCTCCACGTGGGCAGGGGGGGGTCGTGACAACGTGGCGGCGGCCTGATCTGGTCGGCGGACAGGGCGGCAGCAGCTGGCGGGCTGGCTGGCGACGGCAGCTACAGCAGCTGGTGGCGGCGTCTGGACTGGCGGCGGTGCTGGCGGCGACCAGCACGGTGGCGGGCCTTCACGGCTTCTCCCTCTCCTCCCCCTTCTCCACAGTCACAGCCTCTCCTTCCCACAGTCTTCCCTCTCCCTCCTAAGCACACCCCCTTGATGGGGGGTGTTTTTATAGGCCTTGGGGGTGGGGAAGGGGGTCTCCACCCACGTGGAGAACTTCCCCATGCAACCCTCACTTTGCCATTCTCCCCCCCCACACTCCCTTTCCTCCAGCCATGCATCGGCTGGGGGAAGGGATAAATATAAAAAAATTTGCATTAATTTAATTAAATTGCCCCTCCCAAGAGGGTGTTTTTGCGGTTCTTGCGGTTTTTGCCCTCCCGGTCTTGATTTACCAAAGCGGAGGACCCTATTTCACGCGCGCGGCTTACACATTACGCGGTCAATAATTTCAATGCAAGAGATACCCTTTGCACAGGGTTACATGGCGTGCGCAAGGTTAATATTTACGGTACGGTTACGCGGAAATATTACATTCTCTCCCCCTTAGAAGAATCGAGATGTCCTCATCTCGAGATAAACTGGGGATATTGAAGATTGAGAGAGCTTTCATCCATCCAGGTAGCATCCTCTTCGGGGTAATCTTTCCACTGGACGAGGCATTCTCTCAAGGTTCTAGATCTCAACTATCTCTCCCTGACATCTAAAGTCTTTTCCGGCCTTAGTTCAAGGATTCCTTGATTAGGCATTACAATTTGTTGGTCATCAAGTACATGATTTGGGTTGGGTACATACTTTTTCAAGAGACTAATATGGAATACATTGTGAACTTTTAGGTTATCGGGAAGTTGTAATTTATAAGCATTGGGTCCTAGGCATTTGAGGATTTTATACGGACCACAATACCTTGGACTTAGCTTCCTGTATTTATCTAGAGATAAAGAACTCTTCTTGGGGCGTACACAAATGAAGACCATGTCTCCTTCTTCGAAGATCCTCTCTTGGCGCTTTAAATCCGCATATGCCTTTTGTCTATCTTTGGCTGCTTGTATGTCTTGTCTTATTGACCTTACTTGGTCGTCCATGTCCTCCAACATTTGTCTTGAAGCTTCCACTCTCAGGGTAGGATCAGAAAAATTTAGAGGACTTCGACAATCATGACCATACAATGCCTGAAAAGGAGTCATTTGAATGCTCTGCTGATAAGAAGCATTGTAGGCAAATTCTACTAATGGTAAGTATTGAATCCATCTCTTTGGCTCTCGACAGCAGTAAGCCCTAAGAATATCCTCAATGATTTGATTTACTCGCTCTGTTTGTCCATCTGTTTGGGGATGGTAGGCAGTGCTAAAACAGAGTTGGGTCCCAATAGCTTCAAAAATAGCTCTCCAGAAGTGAGAAGTAAAAAGAGAATCTCGATCGCTAATGATCCTTCTAGGTAGCCCATGTAGCTTGAATATTTCTTTGATAAACACTCTTGCAATATCGGAAGCTTTATAGTTTGTCTTTACTGGAATCAAGTGTGCAACCTTAGTAAGCATGTCAATTACAACCATAATGGAGTTGTATCCTCCTTGGACTTGGGGTAAGCCCACCACAAAATCCATACTGACGAATTCCCATTTCATTTGGGGAATGTCAAGTGGTTGTAATTTTCCTGGCATCATGACATGTTCAGCCTTGATACGTTGGCAAGACAAACATTCGGTGACATATTTGAGGACGTCATCTTTGAGCCTCTCCCAATAATAGCTCTTCCTAACTGCATTAAGAGTTTTTGCATAGCCGGGATGTCCTGCAAACGGGGAATCATGAGCTTCCCACAATATCTTCTGCTTAAGTGACTGGCTTGCTGGTATACATAGCCTTGTTCTATAGTAAATAAGTCCATTGTCAATAGAAAATTCATGATACTTTGCCTGTAACTTCAAATTCTGATCCTTGGTAGATATTTCTTTTATCATTGCTTGGTAAGCTAGGTCATGGCATGCTTCCCCTCTAGCTAATTCGAGTATAGGGTTGCTTGGCATAGATACCTTTGTAGCCAGAGATCTGGCCGTTGATGGATTCTGTAAGATTAGGGAGTTTAGGAATGCCTTGCGACTGAGTGCATCGGCAACCACATTCTCTTTCCCTGGTCGATACTTGATTTCAAAATCATATTCCTCCAATACTTCAATCCATCGACGTTGCCTCATGTTGAGCTCGTTCTGGGTGAAAATCCATTTGAGGCTCTTATGATCGGTTACTAGAGTAAACTTGTTACCCAATAGGTAGTGTCTCCAAAGCTTTAGAGCATGGATGACAGCTAATAACTCCAGATCATGAGTAGCATAATTCTTTTCGTGACTCTTTAATTTCCTTGAAGAATACGCTACTGGATGACCTTCCTGCATAAGAACACACCCCAAGGCAAGAATGCTAGCATCAGTTACTACCTCGAACTCCTTACTGAGATCAGGAAGTCTCAGAATAGGTGCTGATACCAACATTGCTTCAATTGGTCGAAGCTATTTTGCTCGGGAGTTGACCATGTAATAGAAGTCTGCTTCTTTAGTAAGTCGGTAAGAGGTGCTACAATCAAAGCATAGTTTTTGATAAAGATCCTATACCATCCTGTCAAGCCAAGAAAACTACATATCTCTTTGACAGATACTGGTATTGGCCATTCAAGTACATCTCTGACTTTGGCTAGATCTACTGATATTCCTTCTGATGATACTATGAATCTTAGATCTTCAATCTAACGTTTGAAGAATGCGCACTTCTTCATTTTCGCATACAACTTATGAGACCTCATTGTCTCCAACACAATCCGTAGTTGGGGTTCATGATCTTCTTTCTGTTTAGAATAGACTAAAATGTCGTCGAAGAAGACAAGCACGAAATCATCAAGATATGGCCTAAAAATATCCTGCATTAACCTATTGAAAGTGGCAGGTGCATTTGTAAGTCCGAATGACATAACCAAGAATTCAAAGTGCCCATATCTTGTATTGAAGGCCGTTTTTGGAATATCCTCATCCTTGATCCTGATTTGATAGTAGCCTGATCTGAGATCAATATTGGAAAAGATCTTTGCATCTTGAAGGCGATCAAAAAGCTCATCTATTCTAGGAATATGATATTTGTTCTTGACTGTTGATTGATTCAACCCACGGTAATTAATACATAGTCGAAGTGTTCCATCTTCTTTTTCTGGAATAATACTGGAGCTCTCCATGGGGAACTGCTAGGTCTGATGTAGCCTTGGTCTAACAGTTGCTTGAGTTGCTCCTTCAACTCAATAGCCTCAGGAATGGACATTCTATAAGGTCTCTTTGCAATTGGCGCAGTCCCGGGTATTAGCCCTATTTCATGATCAACTTCTCTTTGAAGTGGGCGTTTTGTTAACTCTTCAGAACTACGTCCTCGTATTCTTTTAGCCAAGACCAAATTACTTTTATCAATATTCATGTCAAGACAATCGTTGATTAAGAAGTTTTATTCCATTCATATCAGCATAGCCCTTTCGTGGTACAATTATTCCTTGGGCCGATGAACAAGTTAATACATTAATTCGAGGAGAATAAGATATTATTGCATTCAGCTACAGGAACTGAGTAGTAGTATGGATTAGGGTCATCGATTTTCAGGAATCGATAGTTCATTGGAAGATTAGGGTATCTCTTCCTTCGATATCCATTCTTCTCACGACGCCCCAAAACCTTGATTCGGTCGGCAGGGATTCTTTGAATCACTTCCACGTACATATACTTATTCTGGTTAACCCTTCGACCTCCAACCTGTAGGGTCGCGTTTGCGTGAGCCTCAATAAAGACGAACAGCTTTACGATCTTCAAATCCTCCATCCACTTGATTCTCTTCAAGTTAATTTGAAGGTACGCAGGTTGATAGGCAGTTATGTAATAGATCCCTGTAACACCCATCCATCTCCATTCCACGTACACAGGTGATGGATTGTAAATACGGTCTAAGATGTTCATCATCTCAACCCTTTGTTGATAATTTGTGGAATGCATCGCGGTCATAAACATGACTCGGAACACTAAGAACTTGTTCCATGCTTCGTAATTCTGGAAGACAGCATTGAAGATGAGAAAATGTTTGGACAGGAACAATTTCTTTACTTCACTTCTAATGAAATCTTATGAAAACAATTCCATTATAAGTCCGCTATGATACCAACTGTAACGTGTCCACTAGAACCATTCAGGACACGTCTTAGCAGTCCATCGGAAAGGATGTCTAGAAAACTCCGCCCGGCACTCCCATGGAATGTTACGGGTTTTGCAATCTAGGTCTTCCCGAGTCTGCCACGTAGCGGAAGTATCCTGGCCGTTCCCACTTAGGATCGACCTGAATTTGGGTTTCCCTGTTTGGTCATTAGCTAGCAACAACTAGCGTCAGACCCGAGCGAACTACTTTACGCAGAAACGCCAGGTTTGAAGCGGATTCATGCTGCACTTGGTTCAAGGAGAATGGGAAACGAGAGGGATGCAAGGCTCGACCTCTCTGCCAAAAGGCATAGTCCCATTCCGTTCCCCTAAAACAGCCTGAATCGGGTAATCGGTACTTCCAAGTCATCGTTCTCATTACTTGTTTCGGTGATGTTGATCAACCTTCTGTTCGTCGAAGACTTTGAGAAAAGTTCCCGGCTAACCGGGACCACCCATCCATAGGACGGACCCATGGTCCATCCTCCGCACTTTCCTCGGTTTGTTTTAGTTATGTAATTACCTACCACATTAGTTTGACATATACAAACAGCTTCCTTGATTAGCCCTGTTAAGCACTGGTTCCTTCACGTAATCTTATCACAGGACATAAAGAAAACAATTTCAAACAACTCCTTTATTATCATTATATCCTTTTATCTTTGAAATACAAGGAGTTCCCGCCCGTAGGCGCATCCATAATCCGCCCGAAGGTTATCCAGTAATCCTTCAGTGATTACTATCCCAAGTTTCCGCCCGTAGACTAGTATGCGGGCCTCAAGATCCAATCCCGAGTCACGTTAGTCTCTTGTGCAGGGCCGGGAAGGCGAGGGATTTACAGCCAGAGCCCCCCCTGGCACCCAAGCGTCCTCCTGCTCCAAGCAGAACTCAACGGAGAGACCTCTCACGGCGGGTTCGGTCCACGTTCCCCGCGCGGTTCACAACCCCCTTGGCTAGGGTTAGGCAGGCAGTCGGGGGTAACTGAAGCTGCCTCTCAGGCACCAACCTGAAGCTTTAGATATATTGTCATCCTTTAGTTCATTGAGCAAACAATGCAAACAGTCCTTTCTAAACTGTTACAAGCACAATCAATTTCAGTGGTCTTTTAGCTGGCAACTGTTAAGGAATGACTCCTTTCCTCCGAATGCAACCCGCATTCGATCCGGAATCAATTGCAACTTGGCAAGATTCTTATCATTCTTGGGTTAGGGTCATACCCTACCAATACCTTAGGTTTTGTTGTGGCAGGATCCAGCGACCATGTCGCTTTAGTTTATTGTCTGGTCATTTACTTCAAGGCAAACACCTAACCTTTCCTTTTCCTTGACAGTTATCCCCCAAGAAAAGTGAGTAACAGGATGATTACCCATCCTCTTATAAGTTAAATTCTTTCAATAACTTGCCAACCTCATTTCGAGAGATGACAAAACTCTCTTGTGGACAAATCTCAAGTCTATACTATGTTGCAACCTTTTTGCACATGTATTGCATCTATTTTCACGGGATTATTCTACCCATTGCTTAGCGTTTTCCGGTCACGGAATTTACCTCCAGCCGAGTAGCAGGGGTTTAGGGTATCCTCCAAACCATTGCTAAATATGTTGGCCCATGGTTCTAGAAATATACAACTCCGTCGGAGTTTCATCATTTTGAATGATCCTTAGGATAAAACCTTAGATCATTTCATGCATGAACATCCAATTGTTTCGACATTTGTGAATGTGTGTAAGATCTTTAGATTCACGGTTCTTGTCTAAAGCTAGGTCGAATCATTATTGCACTAAACCCTAGTTAACACTTAGGATTCCTATCATATTGACTCAATCATGTCTATACGAATCCTTGTGGTTTGGATTACTTAGTCAATTCAACTAGGTTTGTCTTGCGACAAGGATGATCCTTTTAAGGGTAATAATTAAATCTAACGGGATTAATAGTTATAACTCCTCCAATTCGCGTAGACATGCGATTGATTGCCTCTACGTATCACATGGTTCATGATAACTTTATCTTTCCTTGGTGCACGATAATCTGGCTACTAACTTTGCCTAGGACCTACTAGGTCTTACATCAATAGTCGTACTTACAACCTTGTCGTCTACACTTTGGCATCTTATGCTTTGACTCCTAATTGCGGCTCTTAATGAATGACATTTTTCCCATGACGATTACGCAATTTATAACATTCTCCTAGCTACGAAGTAGATAATGAAACTCATGCAAAACTAGTGTTAATTTATTCCATCTTACAAGCTATTTGCAAGTCCATACGTACACTTTAGTGCTCTATTAATTCTTTTCGAATGATACCTTATGATGCTAACCTTTTTCTATGAAATCATTACGAGAAATATGTTACCTAATGTGCAGTATACGTTTATTTCTACCATGTCTAGGACGAAGATAATGCACTTATAAATCCCATTTCTTTGCCTAAGTCTCATTACCTTGAAACGGTACCAACTACATGCATCTAACCTTCTAATCGTTCAAGTTCATGACAATTTCAATCTTACCTAATGTTCAAGAGATGTATTTCTTTCCAATTTTCATATGCTTTGAAATTTAAGCGAAAGATGCAATTTCCTTTTATGGGCTAAGTGCGCCTAATCATTTCCTTATGCGGAATTAACACGGAAGAACCTGGACTTGTGGAGTCGGGGTGATGTCCACTTGTACATTCGTAGTCGAGCCTCCCGCGGTCGCCTCTTGGGATCTTTTCGGAGCCATCGTACACGTAGGTTCGGTTTCTGAATTCGCTTTCGTCGTCTACGGATTGTTTTTGCCTTGACGAGCAACCTTCCGGCCTTTGCCTCTCCTCGTAGGCGGAAGATTCTGTAACGGTAGGTCGCTTGCGGTGAAGAGCCTTTAAAAGACTTATTGCGGGACCTTTTCCGACGGTCTAGTGGGATTCTTATGGCCCTCTTCGATTCCCGGGAAAGGGGTGTTAATGGCCTATTCGGAATTGTGGTGGGAAGGGTATTTCGGGACCGTGGTGGGAAAGAGCCTTTGGAAAAGGGTGGGAAAGTGTCGTGGGAAAGGGGGTTAATGAGGCCCCCTTTGGAAGCTTCTAAAGAAGCTTCTTTAAAGAAGCTTCTGCTTCTTCAGCTCCACGTGGGCAGGGGGGGTCGTGACAACGTGGCGGCGGCCTGATCTGGTCGGCGGACAGGGCGGCAGCAACTGGCGGGCTGGCTGGCGACGGCAGCTACAGCAGCTGGTGGCGGCGTCTGGACTGGCGGCGGTGCTGGCGGCGACCAGCACGGTGGCGGGCCTTCACGGCTTCTCCCTCTCCTCCCCCTTCTCCACAGTCACAGCCTCTCCTTCCCACAGTCTTCCCTCTCCCTCCTAAGCACACCCCCTTGATGGGGGGTGTTTTTATAGGCCTTGGGGGTGGGGAAGGGGGTCTCCACCCACGTGGAGAACTTCCCCATGCAACCCTCACTTTGCCATTCTCCCCCCCCACACTCCCTTTCCTCCAGCCATGCATCGGCTGGGGGAAGGGATAAATATAAAAAAATTTGCATTAATTTAATTAAATTGCCCCTCCCAAGAGGGTGTTTTTGCGGTTCTTGCGGTTTTTGCCCTCCCGGTCTTGATTTACCAAAGCGGAGGACCCTATTTCACGCGCGCGGCTTACACATTACGCGGTCAATAATTTCAATGCAAGAGATACCCTTTGCACAGGGTTACATGGCGTGCGCAAGGTTAATATTTACGGTACGGTTACGCGAAAATATTACACCTTCGATGTTAAATATTTTTCCCCTAAATTTCGGATTTTTTTGGAAAATTTTAGGCACATCCTAGGCCCAAAACTCCACTCTCATAACACAAAAATTATCAACCCTTACATTCACTTTGGCGAGAGATCTGTACGGCCTAGGGACTTCCCTTTGGAATCTGTAAGCAACATAAATGTAGAGATTTGTTATGGACATGTGCCAAGTGGAAAACAATCCATTCTCAACAAGGATTAGCCAATGGGTTCCCTAACATTGACATTGTTTTTTATAGTACTCAAAAATCAAAATCTTAGTTGATATCAAGTTTGATACACAGCCCTTCTTATTGCACTTCCACAGGGTACAATGGCTCCCATTAATCATCTCAATACATTGTTCCATTCTCAAGTTTTATGGGTGCTCATGCTTTCTCTATCAGCAAACCCTTGAGTTTCAGACATAATGAGGGGATATTGGGTGCAAAGACTCTTATGGGAGATTGGGGGTTATGTGACACTATATCCACCATCGATTGACCGACAAGATACCTTGAAGTCATATTTCTTTGAAGATGAGAAGGAATTACATGAGAGTGTTGACACATTGGCTGACTTTTTGGTCTCTTATGTTGAGATTCAGCAATCACACTCACTAAACAGCCTCTTTGTATGGAGCTTCAGGGCTAAGGACATGCAGGCTTACCTATCCCATATGCACAGTGGTGCCTACTACAGTTTCCGACTTTCCTATAAAGCATTGTACTTGCTTCCTTTTCTTAATGCAATGATAGTACTCTTTTCTTTTCAGTAAAGTGTCAGTGTCATTGTCCACATACACAAGATTGTGTTTATGAGTCCAAGTCTCAATCTTGGAATCTAATTCACTTGTGTAACAAACAGTGTCTTTGTCTTCTCCATCATGAGTCCACACTTCTCCTTCCATCCACCATAACTCACTGCCATGCTCTAGATCTCGCATGTTTCTCAACATGGTATCAGAGCCCAGTCGGGCATGGCTCAACTCGGCTTAGCTCTCCTCTGCCCTCTCTCAGCTCATGTTAATCTGTGGTCAGCTTAGTTCCATCCCATGACTTCATCTCCCAACTCTACCTTCACTTAAGCTTCCATGGCAGCCATAGCCAGCAGCACCCTGTCAGATTGAGTCGCTTATATCTCACTCCACAGGTCAAATCTCTTGGAGCTTCCTTCTGGAAAAGTGTTCTCCAACTCACAGAGCTTCCCTATATCACATCAATCCATGACATTTGGCTATCTGAAGCTCAGCATTGTGAAAATTCCCAGTCACTGCCATAGTCTTCAACTGTGACCTGCAGGACATACCCTCCATGGAGCTTTCATATCTCTCTCTGTAGAGCATATCTTCATGAATTCTCTTCTAGAAATATCTTCCTCTACTTAGGGCGCTCCCTCCTGGCACAAAAATCGACCATATTGGTGATCTACAGCCCTGGCATTGTAGAAATTCGTGGCTGCTGACGAAATTTGCGCCTGATCTGTTCGTCCACTCTACGCACGCCATACATGGCGCGATCTTGATGAGGAGGATAGGGCTTTTGAAGATCTTGAAGTAAGCTTCATTTCCATAAAAAACGTTTTGGAAATGATCAACCATAGCTCCTGCAATCTGCAAAAAACCAGGCCCCTATCTGAAACCCTAAACTGTTAGCCATAGCCAGTTTCATCAAAGCTCAAAAATCTCATCATTTTTTTCTCTCCTGCCACCTGGAGAAACCCACTGCCACTCTGATCTATTGTTCCAGCACCAAATCAAGGAGGGGAAGGACCTGAGAAGATTGAAGAACGACCGAACGATCCCGAACAAAAAGAATCAAGCTCAACATCAACACTGACATAGTGTGTTTTCACACTGCCATTAACTGTCTCTTGACACATTGCAACCTACTCTTCTACTGATAAAATCTCGGAATTCTGGTGTTGATTTGCTGTTGATCTTGCAACCTCAACATGGGAAAAGACTCTCCAAATGCTCGATTCAAAGGAGTCGGGTTCCACATTTGGCAAACCCGCATCAAGCTCATCTTGATGAAGAAGGATCTTTGGGCCATCACAAATGGCAAAGAGAAGAAACCTCGAGATGTGGACCTTGCAGTTACTTGGTAGAAGAATGATGACAAGGCACAAGCCATCATCAAACTGGAATTGGACGATAGCTACATCCATCATGTGGATGCCTATGACACGTCCCATGACACTTGGGATAAATTGGATACCCTATTTGGTGCACAGTCAAAGTCGTCTAAGTATGGTCTATTAATTGAAATTTTCAGACTTGATATGAAGCCTCATACATCTCTGGCATCCCATCTGAACTACATGGAAAGCCTGCTTACTCAACTTGCAGGAATAAAGCTAAAAATGGATGAAGATGTTTGTATTGGTGTCTTGTTAAAAAGTTTGCCTCTTGCTTATGATAATGTATCAACCACTCTAACCAACATGCCTGATCCTCAACTTGTTGATATTAAAGCCTCTCTGCTAGAGGAAGAAAAGAAACTTAAAAGCAACGAAGAGCCGAGCACTTCAAAGGATGAACAAATGTTATATGTAAATAACAGATACAAAGGTAAAAAGGAACCGCTCTTCTGTGACTTCTGCAAAAGGACCGGACATACTGAGAAGTTTTGTCATGCTAGGAAGAGGTTCCAAAAGGCCTATCTTGCAGCTATGAAAGAACAAGAAGACCATGGACCAAAAGATGAAGAAGAAGATGAAGATGAAGTCCACCAGGATCGGAAGGAAAAGACTCATCAGTCCTTCTACTCTCATTACTCTGATAGACTGTTTTAAAAGCCTTGTATTTCCTTGCCCTAATGCTTCCTGCCATAAGCTTTGTAAACTCCTCATGTAACTTGGCATTACAGTCTCTGTACACTTTATGAGGCCCCTGTTACAGCCTCTGGATGTCCATCATGTTTTGGTGCCCACACTTAGCCTTTTCTGCGACGGCCTCTAGTGTCTACCATGTTTGTGGCATGCCCACACTTTGCAAGTGGTTCTCATTACAGCCTCTACACACTTTGTTCCTTTCTAGTTGTGATTGAGGAGGGGTGTTGAGATTCAGCAATCACACTCACTAAACAGCCTCTTTGTATGGAGCTTCAGGGCTAAGGACATGCAAGCTTACCTATCCCATATGCACAGTGGTGCCTACTGCAGTTTCCTACTTTCCTATAAAGCATTGTACTTGCTTCCTTTTCTTAATGCAATGATAGTACTCTTTTCTTTTCAGTAAAGTGTCAGTGTCATTGTCACATACACAAGATTGTGTTTATGAGTCCAAGTCTCAATCTTGGAACCTAATTCACTTGTGTAACAAACAGTGTCTTTGTCTTCTCCATCATGAGTCCACACTTCTCCTTCCATCCACCATAACTCACTGCCATGCTCTAGATCCCGCATGTTTCTCAACATCTTAGATATCAAAGAAGGAAACATTCTTTAAAGAGCTGATGATCTAAGCTATTCTATGGCTTAAGCAGGTTTTTGGACAACTCAAGATGTGGATTATACTGTGGCTTGGCTTCAGGATCTTGTTTCAGGGGGGTGTCCCCAACCAAGAATGTTCACTCTTGAAATTGATAGGGAGAAAGCTCTAACAGATTAGTCTAGTATGTTAGGAGTTCTGCCTCTGGCACTCCCCTCCACACACCTTGGTGTGGTTGAAGCTTCAACAATGGGCTTTGAAGTTGGAAATTTACTCAGATGGAGAAAGTTTTGCAGGGATGTTGTCTTAGTTATGTTTTATGATTGGCCAGTTAATAAAATAGCACTTGGATGGAGAATGCTTTATGGAAATTTTTTCAGCATTTTGGTTATACTTTTCAAACAAAGTGATCCAACTTTTGGAGTTGAAGTACTTGAAGAATGGCAAGAATACAAGTGAGTGAAAGAAATACTCTTTTACCTCAATGTGGATATACGTGCTGAAAGTTATCAGGACATTCAAATAGCTTGTGTTTGTAGTTCATATCATTTTTTTGTGAAGGTCTAATCCATAAACAAAATCTTGCCTTGATGTCTTGGGAGGATTTTTAGTTCACAAGTTTATGAATGGCATAATGATTGAGAAATGAAGCTATTGTCCTAGGGGGGCCTTGTCTTTGGGCTTCTTCAGTCCATCTTGTATCGGTAGAGTTTTTCACAACTAAAGCTTTGAAAGTAGTAGGTTCTATTATGTTGCGTTGTTAATGCTTCTGAAACATACTAGGATGCCTTCAAAGACATGCTTTACGTCAGCAAAATTGGAAGCAATTGAAACTCAAAATAGGAATGGATGTCTAAAGTGAGCCAATTTTTCGACACTAGCTTCATTATACGAATTGCCAAAGAGTGGAGTGATAGAAACTTGATTTGATTATGTTGAATATAGGACAATTACAAGAGAACAACTTTATTACCACATAGAGTTGTTGACCCATGAGCCATGGAAGCATGCTTGGATGATGTTATAGATGAGGGAAAAAACCCATTAGCTATACTCTTGCAGAAACGATGAGACTTGGAGACAAAAGTGCTACAAGCACTATCAAATAGGCCCCCCTTTAAAATTTTACATCTGTTGTGATTGCCAAATTTTGTAGTACCAATTATTAGCATTCAACTCTTTGGTCACAGAGGGATTAATATCAATCAAAATACATTATCTGTATATCCTAAACATTCCCTCTAGATTTTGTTGTCACAAAACCAATATCAAGTAGCTACCTAGATGGACGATTCTAATTTTTTATGCACATTGGAGTTTTATTTGTTAACAATCATTTTTACTTTTGTAGACGACTTTCTCAGATCTTTAAGCATTATCCAAAAGCAAAGGGGTTCCTATTTATTAAAGATCATGTTATTTTGAATTATTGGAACTTATTGCAAGCCAATAAAACTAAGTTTTGGAATTTGCAAAAGGTTAGTTTACCAACTTTGTAAATTTGACTTAAAAAAGATCATGTTCCTGTTTTTTAATTTCATTTAATGTAGATTTTATGTGAGGATCAAGAGTTCAGTGTGGGGTCCAGATTGTTGTATAGTGTATAGATGGAATGATTTCATTAAGCCATTTTTCAAATTCCAATGGTTAAGACACATAGTGTTGGTAGCTGCTGTAATGTTGAAACAAGCTACTGATCAACCTGTTGCTCTCTTTGAAGTAAAAGCACATTGTCTAGTGAAAATGGCATTGTATAGCTTATTCAAATTGATTTGAATGGTCAACAAAGAAGTTGTAATTTATGTATCCACTTTAGTGAGGTTGTTCCTTTCCGGTTTATTGCTGCAAAAATTATCCTAAAAGCATGCTAAAAATAGGCATCATTTTCTCAGAATAGGAGGAATCTTTCCTATCTTGCAGATTTGAATAGGATGCTTGGGGTGACCACGAGTTTTTGTATAATGTATTCCCTTAAATTCTTAAATATGCCTGCTATTGCATTGTAGAAGATATAAAAAACACAAAGAGATATTCATTATCTGCATACTTTGAAGTTTGAAGGTATGGTCAACAAAGACGCTTAGGGTCTTCATCAAGAAAAGATCCTTAGAACATTGAACACCATATTGGAGAATATCGGAATTTCCCATAAGTTTGGAACACGTGGTCAAATCTTTGGATTTTTCATAACTTGAATATTATAACTCCAAATCGAGCGCTCTATAGCTCAATAGATTCCATTTTTCAAACACTTTCCAATGATAGGTCACATCATATGGTTTTGAGAAACTTATGGCCATGTTATCCGGGTGCCACCTTTTTAGTATTCCAAAAATGGGAATTGAGAGATTCCCAAACTCACTAATATTGTGTTATTGAGCATAATCAGATGTTGTTTTGTCTTAGACCATTTGATCTTAGGCTAAGGAATTAGAGGAATAGGTAGTGAGCTTGCTCCAAGTTAATGTTCATGTTACATGCTGCATTTTAGTAGCTTGATTGAAGAAAAGAATTTCAATAGCCAGCCTAATAGGTTTAGGAGTAGCGTCAACAGAAGGAGATCAGATCAGCCCACTCACTATCATTCCAGACTTACTATCATTCTAGGCTTAACTTGGAGTAGTTTTTTTTAAGCTTTACAACTTCACCATCTACAAACAAAGTAGCAATTGAAGTTTCATCTTGAAGACCAGTTTGAACTCCACCACACATGTAATGTGTTGCAGGCACCATCAGTATCAGATACTTGTCACTGCTCTAGTGGCTTCATTTGGTCTTCCTAAGCAGCCTTAGCCATAGCTTAGTCCCAAAGTAAGCCTCAAAAGGTGTCATCTAGTCAACGCCAAAGTTGGGGAGCGATTGAGGATGTTAGCCACTGCCCCGGCCCACAAAAATTGAGGTGTTTGTCGGTGCTCCATCATGGTGCATGCCATCTCAATCACATTTCAGTTCTTCCACTCCAAAATGCCACTCTCTTGAGGAGTGTTGGTATTAGCAAACTCTTGGTTAATGCCTCTATCTACACAAAAACAAGCAAACTCATTAGAAACAAATTCACCACCCTTGTCTAATCGCAAGGTCTTCAATCTTTGGTCAAATGGGTTCTCCTCAAAGAGAAGCCAATCCTTGAAGTGGGAGAAAGCCTCCGACTTCAACGTTAAGAAGTAGTCCCATGTCATCCTACTATAGTCATCTACGATCAACATGAAGTAAAGCTCCCCTTTAGGGACTCATTCCTCATCGAGCTGCAAAGATCCATAGATACAAGCTCCATAGGTGAAGTAGACCGCCTCAAAGATTTGGTGGGAATCACATCCCTATGTTGATTCCCACGAATGCAGGAGACACATGGCTGCTTGCTCACCATGATGTCCGACAAACCTCCGAACAAGCAACCCTCATGATGTCTTCTGAAGATACTCATTGTTCAAGTGGCCAAACTAAGCATGCCATAGCTCAAATGTGTCTGAGTGGTAAGAAGAAGAGAGGTAAGAGCTGAAGAGGACTTCAATTTGTAGATGCCATTCTCCTCATTCCCTGAAGAGAGAACCTTCCTCGATCCACAATCAAGAACTCGAATAGCATCACTATCAAACTCCACCAAGAGACCAAGAGAACAAATCTTTTAGACTGAAAGCAAATGATACCCTAAACTTGGCACATGCAACACCTCAGAAGTATGGGTACCACCACGTCCATCTGGAATTAACTCCATCTCACCCCGTGCAGCAATATACATAGAAGAGTTGTCTCCAATGAAAATCTACCCATGTGAGGGTCGCAAATGGGAAACACCAACTATCAAAGGAGTCATGTGCCGTGAGACACCACTATCCACGATCCACTCTCGAGCCTAGGGAGTTGTCATTGTAGCATCATAAGTCTTCGGTGTAAGGTCCTCAATGACTGCTAAGTATAGAAAAGCAATCGATGATGGTGTAGCTACCGCTCCAAAATCCTTCATGTCCTTCTTGGTGTTCTTCTTGTCCTTGTTAGGGCAATCCTTCTTCCAATGGTTGGTCTTACCACAAATATGGCATGTGGATTCTTTCTCTTTTTCCTTCTTGGATTTTTTGTCCTCCTTCTTTTGGTCCTTCCCCTTCTTCTAAGAGGCTTGACCAACCAATGCCTCCGATTCGGAAGCATTCTGTCCCTTCAATTGTTCCTCTTGGTCCAAGACCATAGGAACCAACTCTTCCCATCAAAGAGTCGACTCCCACCCTGAAGCAATAAGAGCATAATAAAAAGCACCAAATCATGGGGGCAACTGAGACAATAAAGTGATCGCCATGTCTTCGGAGGAAATGGGCTTTCTCGCATTTTGAACGTGCGTCTGAAGCTGCCAAAGCTTGTTGATGTGTTCCCAAAGTGAAGAAGACTTATTCATGGATAAGGTCCGCATTTGCACCTCCAAATAAACCCTCTTCATAAAGGTCATCCAGGTCAAGTTCCAGCCATATCTTCCAAGCCACTAACAAGTGCTCGATATGGGCTATCACTGCTATTGTACAAGAGAGAAAGAGAAAAGAACAAATCTTGGAATTCAGTTTGTCCCAATGAGACTGAGCTTTGGTCAACTTGGCATGAGCACTAGAAGAGAGTTTGGTCTCATCTCTCACCGAGGACCGATTGATCTCCTCCATCACAAGCTCTGCCAAATCATAAGACTCTAAGATGGCTAACATCATCACTCTCCAAATATGGTACTTATTGCCATCAAGCTTTTGATCTAATGGAAGAGCTGGTAGGACACGTCCATGATTTCCTGGAACTCCACGTCAATCTTTGTAGACATCTTCACCTGATATGCCTGCACAAATGCAAAAGAAACCCCCTCTAATTGTGAAAACGCAGCCTACTAGGGCTCTTGTCTCCAATTCCCGAACCTTCTTCAGCCGCCGCCAAAGGTGATGAAAAGGTAAAATCTACACTTGAAGGCAAAAACATAGCCTTCTTCCTTCTCTAACAGCAGCAACTTCAACAAATCTTCTCTTTACTCGCATGCCCATGCTCGCCTTCATCCTTGTTCTTATGCGCAGCCCACCTGCTTGCACTTGAATGTTGAAAACACAGCCTTGTGTCATGCTAAAATCTCCTCTTCAAGTAGGTCCAGCCCTTTAATGCTCTGATACCATGTCAGAGGGAAGCAATGCACAAGCGAATGACCATGACAAAGAGTGAACAAAAAGAGAAGAGAGAGAGAGAGAGAGAGAGAAAGAGATAGTGCAATGCAAAAAATCTATAGTGAAGAATGCTATATAAGAATGTAGAATTATACATAGGTGTAGAGAGAATATCTGCATATGTCTCCACCTTGAGGATCTCAATCTCTGTCAGCCCGAGTGCTCTCTCCATCACCAGCAAACTAAAATCTATCAATACAAGTGATCAAAATTGTTAGAAACTCAGCCTTTAAAAGGCTAAAAATAATGCCTCATAAAATGACAAAATAGGCAGGTTGGCTACACTAATGCAGTCACTGCAGCTGACTCCAATCGGACAGTCTGACTGCTGCCATGTTGCAAAACTTGCATGTGGCACTGCTAACATGGCAGGGAGTTGACTACTAATAACTGTGTGCTTGGAAGGCCTTTTAGAGGGACTTCATCCATCAGATATAGTCTTATCTTGCATAGAAAACTATCCTATAGGACCACCCTACAAAAAATTGCTCATATCTTTTGAACCATAACTCGGATCACTAAGCTTTAAAAAGAAAAAATGTAGCCCCCCTTATGATGTACAAATTTTTTGAAGTCACTAGGATCAAATCCTGAAAATTTCAGCCGCTAAAATTTTCTGCGCAACCTGCAACTGCTCATCATAACATGATATCCCTATCGACCTTCTCGACTTTGTATCTCTTGCATACAAACATGGGTATCAACCAAACTTTGTAGGACCCTTCCCAAGGTATCAAAGCCCATTTTGGATGAATCGGTCACTATTGATCCTCTCCCAATTAAAATATTTTTACACATCTTCATTTTAGTTATGTTTGTCCACTATAGTTTCCAACAGCCATATCGCCCTCCTAGGTCAAACATCCACTAGATAATCAACCAATAAGGCATAAATACATGCAAGACATCCCCCTTGTCTTTAAATAACTTGTATATCACATGGAATGTGCCAAGATCAAAGATCCACATCATTAACCCACTTAATCTATTTAGGTCATCTTTCTTTGCATCCCAAATGACAATATCCTTTGTAACCTTTATCAATATCTCTCTTGTATTTTCTATTATCTATTTACCCTTAAGTTTATCCACATTCTCTTTCTCAGTATCATTCATTCCTTTGAACTTTGTAGCATCTACATCTTCATTCTTCATATTTGTATCATCAAACTCTGTAGCATCCACATCCACAAACTCGGTGTCATATTCAAGCTCTTTTTTCATCTTGAATCTCTATATCACCTGCAAGATCTTCCATAGTTTCCTCTACATCATCAATTTTTTTGCATCTTGCATGTCATGTGCTCCATCTGCTAATATTGCATTTGTAACTACCATTAATGCATCTATATTGTTAAGCAAAAGTCAAAATCTCTATATCTTTGGTATTCTCCTATAATGCCTTTAGTGATGTTGGTACCTTGCCTCTATTTTTTGACCATTCATTGAGCTCTATTTTTGAGGCCCTACATGTTCTTGAATTGGGCTTCTCTTTTCTCTCAATTCATGGTCTTCCTAGTCTCGGGACTCGTATTTTCTACATCAAGCTAGCCATATTTTTTGCGGATTCTTCTACATGAGTCACTTTTGTGATGGGTTGGCAGGAGAGGGGGCTATAGGACCTCATGTCAGTCTCAAGTGTCTCTATCAAAGCATATGCCACATGCAATACTTTACATCCATTAGATTCAATCTCAGTCTGATCCTGTCCAAAAAATTGTCCTATAGGACCACCCTATAGGAAACCGCTTGTATCTTTTGAACCATGACTCAGATTGCCAAGCGTTAAAAAGTAAAACTGTAGCCTTTCTTGTGATCTACAACTTATTTGAGAGACTTGGACCAAATTCTGAATATTTCAGTCCCTAAAATTTTCTGGGCAACCTGCAACTGTTCATTATAGAGCATGTAGCCCTAGCTAGACATCAACCTTCGTGACTATGTATTTCCTGCATACGAACTCAAATGTTAACCAAACTTTATAGGTCCCTTCCCAAGGTATAAAATCCCATTGTGGTTGTGTTTATCACCATTAATCCTCTTCCAATCAAAACAATTTTGGACATCTTCAGTTCAGCTTTGCCTGTCCATTGTAGTCTCCTACTTGATCCAACATCCATTGGATAGTTGACCAAGAAGACACACATACATGCAAGACATCCCTTTTGGCTTTAAATAACTTGTATGTTACATGGAATATGACAAGATCAAAGATCCACATCATTAACCTATGCTCGATCACATTAGACATACAAATATGGATTGAAGTCTGCTTCCATACACCCCCTCTCCCAAAGGGGCTTGGTTCATTGGATGCTATACATGCTTAATCTAGGCATGTTAGGTTTTGGAGAACTTGCTAGTTGGGTAGAGAGGGTGTAGAAGGAGGGTGGCTCGCCTTAACTACAGCCTACTGAGGACTGATTGGCCTCATCAAATTACAGTTCCTTTTTGTTTTGTAATCCACAATTAACCCCTTTAGTAACCTCAACATCTATTGTCATCAATGACTTATTTCCCTACAACACCCATCAAATTCTATCTAATAACATTAGGCAAGTCTTGCAAATTCTAGCGCCATCAAGTGAAGCAGTTTACATATCAATCAATATTGTGAATTTTTTGATTTCTTTGGTGGCTGGACAAACTAGTACATTTGTTAATTCTGTTAAGGTAATATACATGTATCAGACCTTGAACTTTCAGCATTGCCAATTCTAGACCTTTTTTTGATTGAACAGTGGTCCCGTTTGCCCTCTTCAAAGAAATTTGGACTTCATCTTTATACAAGTTGTTTCCATAGAACCCTTTTGTTTCAATTGTATAGACATAATCTCTAATTTACAAATAGGAGTTTTCTCTAGTAGTCCACCTGTGAGGCAGAGAATCATTCGACAAGAGAGAGGACGATGCATGCCTCTAGCCCACCCAATGACACTCTAATCTTAGGTAGCACCACAACTATCAGTAGTAAGAAATAGGCTTCCCCTTTGTCAAGAAACATGGGCAACTACACTAGAGATGGGATCTTCAATCACATGGAAGAACTACAAGCATGGATTGGAGGTTACAATCACAAGCTTTTATTGGGGCTATCTTGAAATTTCATATGGATTCTTTATGTTTTAGTTTATCACTTATTTCTATGGTGAAGGTTGCGATGACACTACGCCTAAAGTTGGGAAATCCGTTGGTTTCTAGAGACCCTTTCATAAAGGGGAGGCTCTCACATCGTCACAAAATTCTTTAAAATTTGATCTTCAATCATGGTCTTGGTCTTGAAAGGAAAATATATATTTTATGTTGTGTAACTAGATCCATGGGTCTAGAAAATCCATGTAATGGGTGTTTCTTGTATGGGATGTATTCACATTTTCAAAGATAGAAACTTTTACTCACATGAGAGCCCCTCCAAATCTCCCTAAAGGTGTAATTGATATCATTTATTGTCTTAAGCTAGTCTAAAATATGTCCCTTGTATATTTTTTTGTATCTACTACTCAAGCTCATGACCTTGTATCTTATCTTGGCTCTTGCACCCATGATTTAGGCCATGATTATCTATGGTTGTTGTGCATGGTTCCCATAGATTTTACCCTCTAGTAGGTGGCTCTTGTATAGGGTTGTAAAAGTGTACAAGACTATGCACTCTAGTGTTTGGATATTCAACTCAGATTATCATGAAAAAACTCGACGTAAAGTAGTGTGGCATTGTGTTTTTATTTGAGTTGTATAGAAGGGGTTATAAAAATGGATCTCATCTCAAAATTTAGATTTACAAAAGGAATATAAATATTGCCTTCAAAATTTACAAAAGGGGTATGTAAAATGGTGCAAATTTTTTAAAAAAAAAGGGTTTTAAAAATACCATTTGGACACATTATATAGAGGGTTAACCCAAGGTGGACTCCTCGAGACAAAAGGGCACACAAAATGGAAACAAATTCCTAATGGCACAACTATCTATTCCTAGGTTGAGATTAAAAAAGAGTGGAGGGAGGTGGGCCTCCTCGACGTCTAGCTTTTGCGTTAGTAGAAACCTAATAGCCCTAAGATAATTACAAGTTGATGAAAACGGGGTATGGACAAGATGATAAATCCTCGAGAAAGTGTGTGATTGACAAATGGATGTCTCCTGCCTTGAAGGTTATGCACTCCTCATGATTCTTTGCATTGGCATTGTAGATCTTGGGAAAGTCATACCTACCATGCTCCTCCCTATTGTAATCCACTCGGTGCCTGCGAGGGTAGGGCATGTAGATAGGATCATTCCTTTCTTCAAGGAGTGTGCCACAGAATGCCATCCATGCATCAAGGTTTGTATCCCAAATCCTTCTCCACCACTTGGATTGTCCTTCATAGCCTTGGACCATCTTGGGAATCTGATACACCTTGTCCTAGTAGTAGTCTAGGAACTCCCATCTCCATCAAGTGGTAACTATGCTTTACTCCTGGACCCATTGATTCGCCAAGTTGTTGGCCATTTGAATTATGATGTCCACTGCTTCCATTGGTAGGAATCGGTCCAAGGCCCATGGGTAGAGGAATGATAGCTCCAAGTGATGGGTTTGGAGTTCTCCTTGCTCCCAAATAATCAGTTCCTGGGGCTAGTTGTTGGGATAGCAATCCTCACCTTGTGGCACGACCTCTCCAGGAAACTATTGGGGTTGCGCTCTAGCTCTCTACTATGCTTGCTCCACAAATTCCCATCTTATTCTCTTAGTTGCAATGATGCACTTGAGTACTTGCCTGCCTTCTGGATCTTCCTGAGGCACATCTGACAATGGTGGGCTAAGCTCTCAGGCATGTTGCTCATCTTCTAGCTTGTGCTCGAAGTCTAGCCCTTCCTTTGGCGGTTGCTCTTGTGGGGTTGGAGCTTGGGGTGGATGCAACTGATCCTACTCTTTAAAACCTAGCTCCTTTATCTCATTCATGGAATGTTTGACTTGCCTCAAATAGTGGCATTGTTATTTTCTCATTAGGCTAGTGCCAGTTGGAAGTGCAGGCTCTTGCAGGCCGTAGTTCAGAGCTCTAATGGGCATCTCTAACTTCCTTCTCATCCTCTCCACAAAATCCTCGTTGTCCACTTGCGTTACATGGAGCACTGTGCTTAAGAAAGCTTGCCATTGTCAGTGTTCTGGCCTTTGCCAACACCCAATCGCATTTCGCTATGGCCAAGCGCTCAGCAAGTCCTTGCACGCATTTGGAGTTGTGCTCTTCCCACTATTTGGCTCTCTCTTCCAATTCCTCCTTGCCCTTCTCCATGCTTTGAGACAACATCATCACCACATGCTGTTGTTCATTCCATACTTCCAGCATGTGTGTTTTTTCCTTGTTCTAGCGGTTCACCTACTCCTCAGCTATCGTCTAGGCTTTTTGCACCATGGTGAGCTCCATGGAAGTTTCTAACTACCTTTTGGACATATCTTCATTCTTCTACGTGTGGGCTTCTTGCCTTCCTTCATTTCACTATCTTTCAGATTCAGCCATGGTTTTTATCTCTTCCACCTCTTGCTCTAGGTTCTCTAGCTCTTCTTGCAGCCCTTGGGTTGCTTCTTCGATGGATTCTTCTTTCTCTTTCTCCAAACATTCAATTTCCCTTTCCCGTCTCTCCTATTCCTCCAACTCTAGAGCAATCCTCTTCTTCAAGTTTTATATTTCTTCTTGATGTCTTTGTGTCCTCTTTTCTCTTGCTACCTCTAGCTCCTCTATGGCATCCATGATGTTTTTTATATATCCTTACATCTCTTCATACAGCTTGGCTAGCTCTTGAATGAGTCACTGCATCCTCACTCCATCTTGTGTCTCTTCACCTAGTTTTGCTTGCGAACTTGCTTTTGCCTCTTCCTTGGCTTTGAGCTACTCTTTTAGCTCTCGAATTTCTCGTTGATGCTTTGCTACCTAGTGGGTTGCTTTCAACTTGAGTGCTGTTGATGCTTCTCTTTCAGTTTCCAGCTCGGCTCTACTACCACTCTCTTCTCTTCCTTGGCCTTTTCTAGCTTCGCTAGAAGCTCTTTGATGTACTCATCATATGTTGTGGTCGTGGGTGTCATGGGAAGTGTTGTAGTCTCATAGAGGCCTCTAGCTTCTGCCTCTTGGGATCCTGCCTCGACTTAGTGTCGGTTTGTAGCTGGTCTTTTAGCTCTTGTGGTGGGGACCCATGCTCCCAAATTGAGAGCTATCTCTTGCATCTTTGTTACCAATAATTGTATCATGGACATTAACTTGCTAGTGTCCATGGCTGTTGCAGTGTCTTGGGCAGTTGAGGTGGTCATGGCATGGGATGTGAAGATTGATGGAAGGGGATGCATTGGAGCCTTGCCCTTGCCTAATACTATCGTGATTGCTTCACCCTCTGAGGCCTTGGCATTGCTACTTGGCTCTCCTTCCCTCCGGGGGCTCATGGTGGCTAGCTCTTCTACTCCAAAAGTCTCCTCCATTGACCTATGCATGGCCTCGGCCATGTCTTCATCTTCCTCTCTCCTCAACTCTTTCACCTCTTCCTTTGCTTTTATTTTTCTCTCTTCTTTAGCCCTTCTCAACTCCTCTTCCACTCTCTTCAGCTCAGTTGCTTCCTTCTCCCTTTTTTCCTCTTTGGCCCTCTGGACTCTCTTTGGGCCCTCTTTAGCTCAGCCCATTCCTCCTTAGTCATTCTTTCTTTTGTTTCCTTCTACATATTCTATGGGGTTTTCTTCTTTGGTGCATTGGGCTCTCTCTATCCAAGACTATGTCTCTTGCTCTTATCGCTTGTAATCCCCTCATTGGACTGCTCCTGCTTAGGGTGTGGCAATTGATCATGGGTCTCCCCTACTTCCTCTTCACCTCCTTATGCATCCTTCATGGCCTCTCGGATGATGGTTGTCAGTACTCCATTGAACCTTATGTGGATGCCTTGGAGGAGGACTTTTTCCTAGCTGACCTCAATGTAGAGGGTAAGGACTCCCCACCTGTTGTTGTTGTGCCTATGGCTAAGGATTTTGCTGAGCTTTCGATGGTCTTGCGCATGAAGGCATTCTAGTCCACCTCATCTAGGGATCCAGCTTCAGTGCTTTCCAGCAATGGTACCTTAATTATGTTCATAAGTTGTATCTTTGATCATTGGAGAAGAGGGCATGAACCATCTTTGCCTACATTTTAATTTCATGTTTGGGATATCTGCCAAGCTTATCCCATCAACTATGTGCACGACAGCCTTGCTCACCCCCACCAACATGTTATACAAATCCCTCCTTGCGTGTTTCTCAATTGTGCTGGCTAAACCAAGGGCCTTCCCCACCATCGCAGGGCTCAACTCCACCTCTACTTGGTAGGTTTCTTCTCCTCTTCTTACCATCACCATACCAAATTTTTATTTAGCATCGAAGCTCCTCAAAAATTCTGTGCACTTGCTATAATCTATAGCCTACCTGACCTTCTCTACATACTTCTATAGACTGCATTGGTCCACGATTTGTTTTACGGTTCTCTCCTCCATGAGGGTGTCTTCTAGGTTTAGGGTATGCTTGAACGGGAATTGGCTAAAACCCCTTGTTTCTACCATCAAGCCATACTTTACTTGCTCTTCCTCCATGAATGGGAGCTTGCCACCTTTATCTTGCCTTGCCATTTTAGGTTCCTGTCATATATCATAGCTCACCATTAGTTTTCTTCAGTCACGGGCGATTCACTAGTAGTAATAAGGAGACGTTGGTAGGTGAATTGGGTAGTTTGCCTCTAACAACCCCCAAGACAACACCACAGGATAAAGACCGAGGATCTTCCCTCAACAAAATCCACGAGACGACACCACTGAACACATGATCAAAAATTCCTTATCACTTTCTCCTTACTGAGACTTCAACTTAACACTTAAACAGTTCAAACTTTCAAGCTCATATTTTACCACTTTTAGAGAAGATCTAATGCGGAAACAACCACGACATAGACTGTGACAACAAGAGCTTTCAGATTCACACAACTTTTATTTTTTAGGGATGGCAACCCCATGCAGCAAACTACTCCACAAAGCATGATCGCTTCAAGCAGTACAAAATCAGTTGTAGACCCTCTCTGTCATTCCTCCTTCAAAGCACACATAAATACAAACCAAATACTCAGGGAATCAAAGCTTTATATGGCAAATTTTCATGCCCATTCAACTACTACAAGCATTTCACAGCTATAGACATTCCATTACTGCATCAAAACCAAGTTTGCATTGATATATCAATGGATAATCATGATGACTTCCACAGGAAACCAAGTTGGTGTTGTAGAAGCTGCTGAATTCACATATTTCCTCATAAAGCATGGAAATTGCCTCATAAAGCACAAAAACTTCTTCATAGAGTATTACACACAGAATAGCTCATAACTTTCTAACCAGACCTCTTATTTCCAAGCTTTAAAAGGAAAAGTTTTAGTTCTCTTTCCAATCTACAACTCTTCAGAACAACTCAGAGTCAAATTCCTTGATATGCTGTCCTGAAACAACTCTATATAGTCTGCAGTTATAAATTCCTGCACAGTTTATACAGCAAACACAACTTCGCTATTCCAAAAGCACAATCTTGCATTGATGAAGAGTCACAGGAGCTTTGAACTTTACAAAATCTGATCCATTATCTTCTTGGCTGGAAATCCTTTCAGATTTTCCAATAACCTAAGCATTCAACATTCAACCATAATACATATTCCATGTTACATACCTAGTTCTAGACGTAGAGACCTTTCACTTCCATTCTTCTCTACTGATGGGGAGCCTCACTCAACGACTAGCAAATATCACTCTCATCATGAAAAAGAACAGCCCTCTGCTGTCTTTCACTCATATCCATACACAAGAACTGATCTGCAAACTCTGTGCTGCCCCAGAAAGCAGTAGAAGAAAACTAGACAAAAAGGAGACTCTTATTACAATCATCTGAGAACCGAGAACTCGCATCAGCCCATTGACTTCAACAGCTCTGCCATCGTGCTTCTTAGCTCCAATAACTTCAACTTCACAGTCTCTTTCTTCTAACAGTTTGTTCTTCTTCTTCTGAGCTTTAGACTTCTCCCTTCTTCAGCCTGCAAGATTCTTCTTCTCCCTTCCTCTCTCTCTCTCTCTCTCTCTCTCTATATATATATATATATATATATATATATATATATATCTATCTATCTATCTATCTATCTATCTATCTCTCTCTCTCTCTCTCTCTCTCTCTCTCTCTCTCTCTCTCTCTCTCTCTCTCTCATGCTTGTTATGTTGTATTATGTCGAACACTTCTCTTCTCTTTTTTCAAAAAAAAAAAACTACTCACGTTTTTGCTTTTTCCCTTAATTTTTTGTAACGTGCCCATCTGTTGTCTTCAGGACACGTCTTAGCAGTCCATTGGAAAGGATGTCTAGAAAGCTCCGCCCAGCACTCCCATGGAATGTTACGGGGTTTGCGATCTAGGACTTTCCGTGTCTGCCACGTAGCGGAAGTATTCTGGTCATTCCCACTTAGGACCAACTTGAATCAGGGTTTTCCCTATTGGTCATTTCCTAATCGGCAACTAGCGTTGAACCCGAGCGAGCTACTTTACGTAGAACACCAGGTCCGAAGCGGATTCACGCTACACTTGATTCAAGGAGAATGGGAAATGAGAGGGATGCAAGGCTCGACCTCTCTGCCATAAGGCATAGTCCCATTCCGTTCCCCTAAAACAGCGTTAATAGGGATTATTATAACTTAGACTTCTAGGTCATCACCCTTGCTGTTTGTGTCCATTGACCGATCTTCTTGCTGTCCATCATGATTGAGAAAAGTTCCCGGCCAACTGAGACCACCCATCTGTAGGACAGACCCATGGCCACATCCACCACACTTTCCTCAGGTTGTTTTAGTTATTTAATTACCTAACACATTTAGTTAGACATGTATCAATCAGCTTCCTTAAATAGCCCGTTAGGCACTAGTTCCTTAATGTAATCATAGCACTTGACATAGAAAAGCAATGTCAAACAAGTTCCTTTTCAACAGGTTATCATATTTATCTTTGAAATACATAAAGTCCAGCCCGTAGGCTTATCCATAATCCACCCAAAGGCTATCCAACAATCCACATGGATTACTAATCCAAGATTCCGCCTGTAAACTACTATGCGGGCCTCCAGATCCAATCCTGAGTCACTTGGCCTCTTGTGCAGGGCCCAGAAGGTGAGGGATTTACGGCCATAGCCCTCTCTGGCACCCAAGTGTCCTCCTGCTCCAAGTAGCGCTCAACAAAGAGACCTCTCGCGGTGGGTTCGGTCCACTTCCCGGTGCGGTTAACAACCCCCTTGGTTAGGGTCAGGCAGGCAGTCGCGAGTAACTGAAGCTGCCTCTCCAGCGGTCTTCCCTCTACGGTGGCGTCAGTCACAATGAATATTGCTTCATCCTCTCTGTCAATTGTCAGCAGTGTGACGGCTCCCACTATCCTCCTTCTCTCTTCACACGACCACCCCAAAATCCTTCCCTTCCCCATAGGGGGTTTATATGGGAGAGGGGGAGGTACCTCCCTCCCTCCACGCGCCATTTTCCATGGCATTAAACTCCTTGCAAGCTCCAGCAAGGAGCTTATTCACTTCTTGCTATTCCCCTTTCCTCCAGCCCGACAGTCGAATGGATGGAAAAAGGGGAATAATAAAAAAAATTGCCATAATTTTCAATTTAATTATCCTCATGACCTCCTATTAAGAGGAGGTTCATGGGAAGAACACATGCTTAGAAATCAATAATGTTACATTCTCTCCCCCTTGGAGGAATCGAGATGTCCTCATCTGGAGATAAAGTAGGGATATTGATGGTTGAGAATGCTTTCATCTACCCAAGTGGCATCCTCCTCAGGATAATCTTTCCACTGGATGAGGCATTCTCTCAAGGTTTTGGATCTCAGTTGTCTCTCCTTAACATCTAAGATCTTGTCAGGCCATAGTTCAAGGATTCCTTGACTAGGCATTACAACTTGTTGGTCATCAAGTACATGGTTAGGATTAGGTACATACTTCTTCAATAGGCTGATATGGAATGCATTATGAACCTTTAGGTTCTCCGGGAGTTGCAGTCTATAAGCATTAGATCCTAGGCACTTGAGGATCTTGTATGGTCCACAATACCTTGGACTTAGCTTTTTGCAATCTCCTAAGGATAGAGAACTCTTCTTTGGGCATACATGAATGAAGACCATGTCTCCTTCCTCGAAGATTCTATCTTGTCGCTTCAAATCCCCATATGCCTTCTATCTATCCTTGGCGGCTTTATTTGGTCATCCATCTCTTCCAACATCTGCCTTGAAGCTTCAACCCTCAAGGTTAGATCTGAGAAGTTTAGGGAACTTCGACAATCATGACCATACAATGCTTGGAAAGGGGTCATCTGAATGCTCTGTTGGTAAGAAGCATTGTAGGCAAATTCAACCAAACGTAAGTATTGAATCCACCTTTTTGGTTCACCCCTCGATGATCTGATTGACTCGCTCTGTTTGGCCATTCATTTGGGGATGGTAAGCTATGCTAAAGTAGAGTTGAGTCCCAATGGCTTCAAAGATGGCTCTTCAGAAGTGTGATGTGAAGAGAGAATCACGATCACTAATGATTCTTTTGGGTAGCCCATGTAGCTTGAATATCTCCTTGATAAACAATCTTGCAATGTCTGAGGTTTTATAGTTTGTCTTTACTGGAATAAGGTGTGCAACCTTAGTAAGCATGTCAACCACAACCATGATGGAGTTGTATCCTCCTTGAATTTGGGGTAGGCCAACCACAAAGTCCATACTGATGAATTCCCATTTCATTTGGGGAATGTCAAGTGATTGTAACTTCCCTAGCATCTTGACATGTTCGGCTTTGATACGTTGACAAGACAAACACTCAGTGACATATTTGAGAACGTCACCTTTAAGCCTCTCCCAATGATAGCTCTTCCTAACTGCATTGAGAGTCTTGGCATAGCCAGGATGTCCTGAGAAAGGGGAATCATGAGCTTCCCACAATATCTTCTACTTAAGTGACTGGCTTGCCGATATACATAGCCTCGTTCTATAGTAGACAAGTCCACTATTGACAGAGAATACATGATACTTAGCCTGTAACTTTTGATCCTGGTCCTTGATAGAGATCTCCCTTACCATCTTCTGGTAGGATGGATCATGGCATGCTTCCTCTCTAGCTAACTCAAGTATTGGGTTGTTTGGCATGGACACCTTTGTGGCTAGAGATCTAGCTGTTGATGGATTTTGCAAGATTAGAGAATTAAGGAATGCCTTGCGATTGAGTGTTGAGATATCGAGCTCCACTCGTGATATGCCAGGGTGACCGTTGTGCATTTATGTCACCGACTTGTCAGTTGCAGATGCCGTTGGTACACCGCCCATGAATAATAGCTAGATGACAGCTATCCTTATCTACTCTAGTTTATGGCTCAGTTAGTATGCCGCCTTAGTTAGTCAAGTTTGGTTTGAGACCCATATATAGGGTTCTTCTATTTCTATGTACTAGAGTTCTTTTTGGCTTACACAACTAAGAAGAGGAAAACTGTTTTCAGCCTCCACCCTTGTGTGTATTCCCCCATTGTGCAAGCAAGAAAGCTACAAGTGAGACTCCTTCCTTCTCTCCCACAATCTTGACATGGTATCAGAGCCTTGTTCGTGGTAAGGAGCTCAAGAAAGCAAGCCAAGTTCGCGGTGTTCTGGTAAGAGGATCAGTGTTGCTTCCATTTTTCTGTTTTGGGAGCAAGTCTCTGCACAGGTAGCACAGCCGGAAAGTGCAAGAGTGCATTGTCTCAGGTTGAGATACCCTTCGTGGTGAAGCAAGAGGGCAATATATGCTACGGGTAAGGGCTTTAGCCCTTGGTGACCCTGTTTTTTTGATTTGAGGCCATTTCGGGTCCTGTTTTGGAGGCGGAAGCTTTCTACATGCACTCAGGAAAAGGCCCTGTTTATGCTGTGCGACCACTGTTCTACAGATCGGTGAAAAGTTACTGTAGAAATTGCATTGTACGCCTGTGCTAGAGACATTGGGAGTTACAGTATCATCCTTGTTGCTTGTTGATGCAAAATTGTCACTAGGAAGTGACTGTGTGGTCAAATACCACTTTCGTAAGTTTTGCAGATTTGCCCTTGTGAGGGTGAAACTGTGTTTTCTGTAGTGATAGAATTTTTTTGCAGTGTTCTATAATGGCGTCTGATTCTCTTTCACAGATTGTAACTGAAAAGCTTGACAAGAACAACTTCCAAGCATGGAAGTTTAGAATGACGAATTTCCTTATGGGAAAAGGATATTGGGAATTTGTTGCAGGAAATGAATAAGAACCAGTTCTTCCTGATGTTCCCAATCAACAGAGCAAATGCAGGCATTTAAAGCATGGCATGAGAGAGCCAGGAAAGTTATGTACTGGCTGTCTATCAGCATTTCAGACTCTATGATTGTGCATATTCAAGATGCAAGTACGCCAAAGGAGGCATGGGATACTTTGTCAAAAATGTATAGCACAAATACGCAAGCCAGGAAAATGTAGCTCAAGCAAGAGTTGCACAATGTGCAAAGAGAAACTATGAGCATCAATGACTACCACATGAAGGTGCAGAAGATTGCAGATGCACTTGCTTCCATTGGGTCGCTAATGGAAGGTGATGATTTAGTTTCTGTGACCTTGAATGGTCTAGGAAAGGATTATGCACAGTTCCGAACATCGATTTCCATCCGTGAAAGATTTCCTGATTTTGAGGAGTTGATTGCTCTTCTAATTTCTGAGGAACTTCAAAAGAAACTGTCTTCTACTCAAATGATGGAAGAGGTAGAGGTAGAGGTAGAGGAGGCCAATCTGGAGGCCGTGGTAGAAATCAAAATATGTAGCAGACTCAAGAAAACCAGTCCTAGGGAGGAGGACGTGGTAACTCTAGAGGCAGGGGGAGCCAAAGAGGTCGTGGTGGATGGCAAAGAGGCCAAAATGCAAACAGCAATGTTGAATGCTATTACTGTGGTAAAATGGGTCATATGGCTAAAGGCTGCTATAAAAAGCAGAATGACATCATGAATGGAAAATTGCAACAAGGAAATTATGCATCTTCTAGTAGACAGGGTGATGACAGAAATGAGCATTTTTTTATGGTGCAGCACATGAACAATTCTGTGACAAGTGCAGAAGAAAGCAACGAAGTGTGGTATGTTGACTCAGGTGCATCAAACCACATGACAGGTCATGCAGAATGGATGCAAGATGCAAGAAAAATGGAAAAACCAGGATTTGTGGAGACTGGTGATGATACTGCACATCCTATTATGCAGATTGGAAAAATTTCTTTGTCTATGCAAGATGGGAAAAAGAAGTACCTGCCAGATGTATTTCCTGTCCCGAATATCACCAAGAATCTGGTTTCTGTTGGTCAAATGGTTGAGCAGGGTTTGCACGTCAGATTTAATCCTCATCGATGCTTTGTTGAGGATATGAAAAATAAAGGTCGCTTGATAGCAAAAGGAAAGAAGAAGGGCAGAATGTTTACATTGGATGCAAACATGCCTGAATTGAGTGCAGCAATGTTTGCACATGGGACTGGTGTAGTTGCAGATATTGATATCTGGCATAAACACATTGGTCATGTTAATGTACAGTGACTTAAATCAATGCAGGCCCAAAATATTGTTGCAGGATGGCCTAAATTCAAGGTTGAAAAAATGCATAAGATATGTGAAGCCTATCAGTTTGGAAAACATGCAAGGAAACCATTTCCTAGACATGTTCAAGAGAGTAAAAAGCCATTGGAATTAATCCACTCTAATGTGTGGACTACTAAAGCTACATCTCTTGGAGGCTGTCATTATTTTTTCACTTTTATTAATGACTATAGCAGAAAAGTTTGGGTGTATTTTATGAAAAAGAAAAGTGAAGTTTTTGGGCATTTCAAAACTCTTAAAGCTATGGTTGAAAAAAAAAAGCCTGGAAATAAAATGCCTAAGGTCAGATGGAGGGGGAGAGTACCTCTCAAATGAGTTTGCAAGGTTCCTGTAGGAGCATGGCATAAAGCAGCAATATTCACGCAGTCATATCCCACAACAAAATGGAATTGCAGAAAGGAAAAGTAGGCATATTGGAGAGGTATCTCGTGCCATGCTCAATGAAAAAGACCTGCCAGATTTTTATTGGGCTGAGGCAGTTGCTACAGCAGTCTACATAATGAACAGGACTCCCACTGCAGCAATACATGGGATGACTCCAGAGGAGAGGTATACTGGTAGGAAACCAGATATTTCTCATTTGAAAATTTTTGGTGGCATTGCCTATGTTCATGTGCCAAATGAGTTGAGATCCAAGTTGGATCCAAAAGCTGAGAAGTGCATCTTTATTGGTTACTCTTTGCAGCAGAAAGGGTATAGATGCTATAACCCTTCTACTCGTAAGTTTACAGTGAGTAGAGATGTTGTTTTTGATGAGATGAGTAGCTGGTATAAACCAGTAAATGTGATTGATAATGTAGATGCACAAAATGGTAATGCTGCACAGAATTCACAGCAGCAATCACAAGATATTAGTGGACCTGGAGCATCCTCTAGCAGTGGTTCACATTCTTCACCATGGATAGGCAGATTGAGCTCAGGAGAATCTTCTCAAAGCAATGTAGATAGTGGTATGCAGGTATCACGAAAAGGAAAAGAGAAGGTAGATCAGCCCATGTTTGATGTGAATGTAGGTCACTCTTATGTGGATGGTGAATCCAGTGGCTCATAACAGAGCATTGATAATGAGTTGGGTATTCCTTCTATTGTTACACCTAGAGTAAGGAATACCAAGGATGTTTTGAGAGCACCTGGAAGTGAGCCTACTTTGCGTAGGTCTACTAGAGCTAGGTATCCTATGGATAGGCTAAAATATGATGGATTTACAACCATTCACTATGCCTATATGGTCAAAGTGATACAGAAACTAGAACCCACTTCTTTTGAGCAAGCCATGGGAAAAGAAAAATGGGAGAAAGCCATGGATGAAGAAATGGATGCCTTGGAAGCAAATGCTACATGGGAGTTGGTACTTTTGCCTAAAGATAAGAATGCAATTGGTTGTAAGTGGGTTTATAAGGTGAAGCACAACACAGATGGTTCTGTGAACAGATACAAGGCAAGATTAGTAGTCAAGGGCTATGCACAAACATATGGCATTGACTATGAAGAAACATTCAGTCCGGTTGCAAGGATGGCAACCGTAAGAGCAGTCATTGCTATGGCTGCATCAAAGGGATGGTCTTTACATCAGATGGATGTAAAGAATGCCTTCTTGCATGGTGATTTGCAAGAAGAGGTCTATATGGAGCAGCCACCAGGTTATGTGCATGCTGTTCATCCTGAGTTTGTTTGCAGGTTGAAGAAAGCCTTGTGTGGCTTGAAGCAAGCACCTAGAGCATGGTCTGACAAGATAGGATAGTATCTTGTCACTATTGGCTTTTAGATTTCCAAGGCAGATTTCTCACTTTATGTGAGAAAAACAGAGAAAGGTATTATGCTACTTGTCATTTATGTTGATGATTTGATTATGACAAGTGAAAGCGATGAAGATATCCTTCATGTGAAAATGCTATTGAAGCAAAAGTTTGAGATGAAGGACTTGGGAGAGCTACGTTATTTCTTGGGCATTGACGTGATTAGATCACCAAGTGGGATAGGGCTCTTGCAGAGGCAGTATGGATTGGACATGCTGTCCAAATATGGGATGACATGCTGTAAGCCTATTTCAGTTCCTTTGGAGCAGAATGTGAAACTGAGCGTAGATGCAGGTGAGCTTCTGGAAGACCCTACTATGTACAAACGCATAGTAGAAAGTTTGATTTATATGACTATTACCAGGCCAGATTTGAGCTATACTGTTGGATTGGGAAGTCAGTTTATGCAGGCTCCAAGGAAACCGCATTTGGATGCGGCTAGACGCATACTCAGATATGTGAAGTCCACATTGCAGTATGGACTATTTTATGAGACTGGGGTTCAGATACAGTTGCATGGATACACTGATGCTGATTGGGCTGGTAGTATATCTGATAGATGATCTATCAGTGGATATGTGTTCTCTTTTGGGAGTGCTGCAGTCACTTGGAGCAGCAAGAAACAGCCTACAGCTGCCTTGTCAAGCAAGAGGCTGAGTACAGGGGTGCAGCAATGACTGCATGTGAGGTAGCTTGGTTGCATAAGCTACTTTATGATATGCATCAACCTACAGATGGGCCAGTTGTCATTTATTGTGACAACATGAGTAGTATACACTTGGCAAATAACCCAGTCTATCATGCTAGAACAAAGCACATTGAGGTGCATTATCACTATGTGCGGGAGAGGGTCTTACTAGGTCTTATTGATCTAGTTTATGTCAGCACAGAGGATTAGGTAGCTGACATATTCACGAAGGCATTGGGCGCAGAGAAGCTACGCAAGTTCAGAGACATACTTGGTGTGCAGGAATTGGGATTGAGCTCGAGGGGGAGTGTTGAGATATTGAGCTCCACTTGTGATATGCCAGGGTGACCGTTGTGCATTTATGTCACCGATTTGTCAGTTGTTGGCAGATGCGGTTGGTACACCGCCCATGAATAATAGCTAGATGACAACTATCCTTATCTACTCTAGTTCGTGGCTCAGTTAGTATGCCACCTTAGTTAGTCGAGTTTGGTTTGAGACCCATATATAGGGTTCTTCTATTTCTATGTACTAGAGTTCTTTTTGGTTTACACAACTAAGAAGAGGAAAATTGTTTTCAGCCTCCACCCTTGTGTGTATTCCCCCATTGTGCAAGCAAGAAAGCTACAAGTGAGACTCCTTCATTCTCTCCCACAATCTTGACACTGAGTGCATCAGCAACTACATTCTCCTTTCCAGGTCGGTACTTAATTTCAAAGTCATACTCCTCCAGCACTTCAATCCACTGACGTTGCCTCATGTTGAGCTCGTTCTGGGTAAAGATCCACTTGAGACTCTTATGATCAGTCACTAGAGTAAAGTTGCTACCCAACAGGTAGTGTCTCCAAAGCTTTAGAGCATGGATGGCAGCTAACAATTCTAAATCATGGGTATCATAATTCTTCTCATGACTCTTCAGTTTCCTTGAAGAGTATGCTACAGGATGACCTTCCTGCATGAGCAACATTCTAAGGCAAGTGTGCTAGCATCAGTTACTACCTCGAACTCCTTACTAAGGTCTGGAAGCTTTAGGATAGGTGCTGATACCAAACTTTGCTTCAATTTATCAAAGCTAGTTTATTCGGGAGTTGACCATGCAATGGAAGTTTGCTTCTTCAGTAAGTCCGTCAGAGGTGCTGCTATCAAAGCATAGTTTTTGATGAAGACCCTATACCATCGTGTCAATCCAAGAAAACTGTGTATTTCTTTGACAGTTGTTGGTATTGGCCATTCTAGCACATCTTTGACCTTGGCTAGGTCCACTGAGATTCCTTCTGCTATTACCATGAATCCCAGATATTCAATCTGACGTTTGAAGAATGCACACTTCTTTATCTAAGCATATAGCTTATGTGCCCTCATTGTCTCTAGGACAATCCGAAGTTGGGTCTCATGATCTTCCTCCTGTTTAGAATAGACTAAAGTGTCATCGAAGAGGACGAGTACAAAGTCATCAAGATATGACCTAAAAATATCCTGCATTAACCTGTTGAAGGTGGCAGGTGCATTCGTAAGCCCGAATGACATAACTAGGAACTCAAAGTGTCCATATCTTGTGTTGAATGCTGTCTTCAGGATATCTTCTTCCTTGATCCTTATCTGATAGTAACCAGATCTGAGGTCAATCTTGGAGAATATCTTCGCACCCTGAAGATGATCAAGAAGCTCATCTATTCTAGGAATAGGGTATTTGTTCTTGACAATTGATTGATTCAACCCTCTATAATCAATACATAGTCGAAGCATTCCATCTTTCTTTTTCTAGAACAGTAATGGAGCTCCCCATGGTAAACTGCTAGGATGGATGTAGCCCTGATCTAGTAGTTGGTTGAGTTGTTCCTTCAGCTCAATTGCTTCCGGTATGGACATTCTATAAGGTCTCTTTGCAAATGGCACAGCTCCTGGTACTAGCTTAATCTCATGATCCACTTCTCTTTGAGGCAGGAGTTCTGTCAACTCTTCAGGAAATACATCTGCATATTCCTTTAGCCAAGAAGGTCCTTCACTAGACTCCTGCTTCTGATCTAACTTGTTGAGCTTAATCAAGTAGACAGGTAGTCCTTTTCTGAATCCCTTTATGATCCGAGATGCTTTGGCCAATTGGATTTTTGGATTTCCAGCCTCACCTTGAGTTGTGACCAATTTCCCTTCAGAGTTTTGAAAGGAAATTTGGCCCTTTCCACAATGAATGTGGGCGTCATTAGGCTTAAGCCAATCCATTCCAAGTAGACACTCATGGATACCTAAATTCATGACTTTGAATTTGACCAAAGTCGTCTTTCCTCCCATAAAGAATTCCACCTTAGCAGTTGCCTGGTACAACTGACCTCACAACCATTTGCCAATTCCACAAACAAGATAGGTGCTTCTACCGTGGCTATTCCTAATCTTTTTGCACAAACTGGTGAGATAAAGGAATGTGTACTGCCACAATCAATCAAGGTCTTGAAACCTTTACCTTGGTAGTTCGACGGTGTCTGAATCACTGAGAACTGGCGATTCGGCCATTTCTTGTGAAGAGCGGCATGGACTGTCACCCTTTCAAATGGTGCTTCCATGGTCAGATCTTCCTCTTCTTCGCACATTTCCCTGTTGGCAACACAGGCAGTTCTTCCTCTGACTCGGGTAGCAGCTCCCTGACCATGGCCCGTTCCTTGGAAAGGTGCTTGGCGATGTCCTCCTCCAAGCTTGGGACATTGCATCTTGAAATGACCGGGCTCGTTGCAGTGGAAACAACGGAGGTTTCGACCATTGCTTTGAGTAGGTACAAAGTTGTTGACATTATTAGTCCTTGCTTTCTTTCTTTGTCCCTGATTCTGACCTTGAACTCTCTTCATTTGAGGCCTGAATGCTCTTCTGTTCGGGTCATTATAAGACCAAGTTTTGTTACCTCTTGGTCTAGCCTGCACCTCCTGAATTATAGGGGCAACTCGAATGAGTGCGTCCTGAAGATCTGATGGCCGCATAGATTCAAGACAGGTATTCACTGGTCGATTTAAACCAGCACAAAATTTTGACACTTTTTGTGTCATGTCCATCTGTGGCGCATACTTAAGAAGTGAGACGAATTTAGAGTAGTATGCGTCAAGAGTGAGCCCCAGCTGTTTTAGCTCGTAGAACTCATTCATTTTCTGCGTGTGATATGCAGGTGGTAAGTATCTTCTCTGCGCGGCTTTCTTCAACTTCTCCCAGGTAACGGATCCTTTCGCGATCCCTTGATCTCTACACCATTGCTTCCACCAAAGCCTGGCTTCACCGGTGAGCTTCAGCTTGGCGAGCATAGCCTGATTGGCAGATTTAGTACCGGTTGCTTCAAAGTAATCCTCCATGGATTCAATCCAAATTTTAGCATCTGCTTGGACGGACCTGCCTCTCCCATCAAATTCGGGTGGCTTAATCTGCTTGAGAAGAAACTTCTTCTCCTGGATTTCAGCAGTACTTGATGTAGGAGGTGAATTGGGAATATGTACTTGGGGTTGTGCCTGGATAAAGGTTTTTTAACGTTATTACTCGTTAATCATTACGATTTATATTTCATCTCCATTTCAGCTACTATCAACCAAGAAATCTAACCACTTAACTTCTTATCAATCCTCATGTACAAACAGACATTGATAAAAAGAAGTCTTATTGTATTTATATGGGCATAGCCCTTTTCGAATACAACATTTCTTGGGATGATAGGGCAACTGTTTACATTTAGTTTGGGGAGAATAATGTTGTATTACATTTATCTACGGGAACTGGATAATAGTATGGTTTCGGGTCATGGATCTTCAGGAATCGGTAAGTCATTGGAAGATCAAGGTATCCTTTCCTTTGGAACCCACTCTTCTCATGGCACCCCAACACCTTGATCCTGTCGGTGGGGATTACACGGGTCACTTCCTCATATACATATGAGTTCAGCTCAACCCTTCGACCTCAAATATGTAAAGTTGAATTTACATGAGTCTCCATAAAAATGAATAGCTTCACGAATTTCAGGTCTTCCAACCACTTGATCTTCTTTATGTTGGTTTGAAGGTATGCAAACCAGTGTGCAGCTATATAGTAGATTCCTGAGGCACCCGTTCATCTTCCTTCCATGTACAAAGGCGATGGATTATAGATACTCTCTAGGATGTTCATCATCTCAACCCTTTGTTGATAATCCGGGGAATGCATCGCAGTCATAAACATGACACGAAACACTAAGAACCTATTCCATGCTTCATAATTCTGCAAGACAGCATCGAAAGTAAGGAAATGTTTGGAACAACAACATTTGCTTTACTTTATCTTATCAAGATTTCATAAAAACAAATCCTTTGCTAGTTCACTTTGGTACCAACTGTAACGTGTCCATCTGTTGTCTTCAGGACACGTTTTAGCAATCCATCGGAAACGATGTCTAGAAAGCTCCGCCCGACACTACCATGGAATGTTATGGGGTTTGCGATCTAGGACTTTGCGTGTCTGCCACGTACCGGAAGTATTCTGGCCATTCCCACTTAGGACCGACCTGAATTGGGGTTTTCCCTATTGGTCATTTCCTAAACAGCAACTAGGGTTGAACCCAAGCAAACTAGTTTACGCAAAACGCCAGGTCCAAAGCGGATTCACATTGCACTTGGTTCAAGGAGAATGGGAAATGAGAGGGATGCAAGGCACGACCTCTCTGCCATAAGGCATAGTCCCATTCCGTTCCCCTAAAACAGCGTAAATCAGGATTATTATAACTTAGACTTCTAGGTCAACGCCCTTGCTGTTCATATCCATTGAACGATCTTCTTCCTGTCCATCATGATTGAGAAAAGTTATCGGCCAACTGGGACCACCCATCTCTAAGAGGACCCATGGCCACTTCCACCGCACTTTCCTCAGGTTGTTTTAGTTATTTAATTACTTAACACATTTAGTTGGATATGTATCAATCAGCTTCCTTAATTAGCCCATTAGACACTGGTTCCTTCACGTAATCATAGTCCTTGACATAGAAAAGCAATGTCAAACAAGTTTCTTTTCAACATGTTATCATATTTATCTTTAAAATACATAAAGTCCAGCCCATAGGCTTATCCATAATCTGTCTGA
Organism: Lygodium microphyllum; assembly: GCF_053477565.2. NCBI lineage: Eukaryota > Viridiplantae > Streptophyta > Polypodiopsida > Schizaeales > Lygodiaceae > Lygodium > Lygodium microphyllum. The sequence continues at coordinate 94,116,268 of NC_141158.1, read as the reverse complement.
AGGCTATCCAGCAATCCACAGTGATTACTAATCCAAGATTCCGCCTGTAGACTAGTATGCAGGCCACGAGATCCAATCCCGAGTCACGTTGGCCTCTTGTGCAGAGCCCAGAAGGTGAGGGATTTATGGCCAGAGCCCCCTCTGGCACCCAAGCGTCCTCCTGCTCCAAGTAGCGCTCAACGGAGAGACCTCTCACGGTGGGTTCGGTCCACCTTCCTGGCATGGTTAACAACTCCCTTGGTTAGGGTCAGGTAGGCAGTTGGGGGTAATTGAAGCTGCCTCTCCCTTCAGGCCTTGAACCTGAAGCATTAGATATCTTTTCATCCTTTAATTCATTGAGCAAACAAAGCAAAGCAGTGCTCTTAAAACTATTACAAGCACAATCATTTCCATTCGTCGTTATTTGGCCAACTGCTAAGGAGTGAATCCTTCTTTTCGAATGCATCCAGTACTCGATCCGGGATCAATTGCAACTTTGCAAGATCCCCAAGGGTTTGTTTGTTAACCATTATCCTTGGTTTAGGGCCGTACCCTATTAACCCAACTTAACCAAAACCTTAAGTGCTATTAGCAATAAATATGTTATTTCAATTTACTGATTGGTCCTTTGCTTCCAAGCAAATATCTAATCCCCGTATTCTTGGTCACTTTACCCAAGAAATGTACTATATCAGGACAATTATTCATCCTCTCTCAAGATAAACTTGTGTAAGAATCTGCCAATCTCATTCCGAGGAATTGGCCATTCCCTTGTGATAAAATCACAAGATCATGCGACTCTACAACTTGATACACAAGTGTCGCATCAACTATGGTACTATTTACCCATCGCATGGAGTCACAAAATCGTGATTAGATATAACAATCCGTTCCTGATTGCATTAGGCCAACATTGTCAGTCCTAGGGTTCCAAGTTCAAACCAAGTTTCATCTCTTTAGCGAGAGATTCTTAGGATAAAAACCCTAGATCATTTCTCGCAAGTATGTCCTACTGTCCCTACATTCCGTGAATGTGGGCAAGTCTTTAGGTTTAAGAGCTTCAGCTTTAGCAATAAGAGCGATTAGGTAATATCCTCAACGTGCTAACCCTAGTTAGCTCTTTGGGATATGTTGCATTGAATTAACCCTTCCTAAACGAGTACCTTGCGGTTTTAGGTGTGTAGGTTTAAACCAATTTAACTTGTCTATTCTTGAAGATAATTACGCTATCATTTCTGTAAACCACATGATTCATTGTCTACGTATAAGTTGATTTACAATCCCTAACTTTTCGGGTTAAGATCAAAGCATAGGTTAAGTTATAGCATAATTCCAATTGATCATCCTATAATATGCAAACAAGATTCGTGCTTCTAAGCTTTAAGATTTTATGTTTAAACATGCAGCCTTTTTCTACTTTCTTTTTGGAATGAATTTTCCGTATGCTGAACTTACATACCCTTTTGTTGATTTCAGATTTTAGGCCACTTGCCTAGAGTTAAATCTTATTCATGCAGCCCTAGCAATTTCCTACGGTTGCTAGCAACTTTCTTTAAGAATCATTTCGAAGAAAAGATGTTCAATAGTGCAATATGCGGTTTATTCCTTCCATGCTTAATCGAAGTGTACTATCATAATTCCATTTTGTAAAGATGGGTATTAATTAATCTAATTTCATTTCTTTGCAATGCATAAAAACTACTTGCTAGAAATGCATAGGAATCTTATGCTCACTGTATTTTGTTCGTTTTATTGAAAAATACTAATGACCGCATCCCTATTAGCCAAAGTATTTTCAATTAAAAAAAACCATGCATCCTAATTCCTCAAATGATCCATGTATAATTGAAATATTACGACGTTAATAAAATTTAGGAAGAAGAACCTGGACTTGTGGTGAAATGTCCACATGGATGTTAGGAGACAATCCTCCTGTGGTTGCGCCTTGTGCTTTCTTAGGAGCCATCGCAAATTCAGCCTTTTCGACTTGGACACAGGTTTATGATGTTGGTCGTCTCCTTTGCACGTGAAACTCCCTTTGTGATTCCAGCCTCCTTCAGAATCGATCCTTAGAAATGGAACTTATGAATTTTTCCTTCCTTACATAGGAGCTCCGGGGGTGCAAATTGTCTACACATAAAGGGGGAAAAGAAAATAGCTTTGTGGTATGAAAAAAGGGGGCAAAAGGTAGCTTAAAAATCTGGGTTATAAAGACCCCTTTGGAAAGGGTTTATAAAAGTCCCTAGGAAGGGCCTTTAAGATGACGTGTGAGGGGAAAAAATCCACGGAAATTGCTAAAATGGGTATTTGTATGGAGAGGATTTAAGAGGAACCCAGGTTAAATAGCCTTAGGGGAATGCTATGAAAGGCCTAAAAACCATCTAGGAGAGGGAAAATCCACAAGAAGGCTTTAAGGACTTGTGGGGAACCTCACAGAAAGGGGGTTAGGTGGAATTTGCAAGGAAATGGGTGAAAAAAATCCCGGAGGGTAGGGGGGTATAAGAACCACAATAGGGGGCTTTTGGAGGAGGCCCACAAGAAAGGATTAAGGAGCTTTGAATTCCAGGGGTGGGAAAAACCCACGGGGAGGGTTTTAAATCTCACGAAAGGGAAAAATGGTTATAAGAACTTTGAGAGTAAGGTTTAATAAAACCACGGGAAGGGGGGCTTAGCTCCTCCACTTAGAAGCTTCCAAGACGCTTCTTGGAAGCTTCTGTGGTTCAGAGGAACCACAGGAGGAAAGGGAGGAACTTAGTGGCAGCGTATTGGTGACTTCAGCGGCGTCCTGTGGCAGCTTTCAGCGAACTTCAGCAGCTTCTTCCCTCTAGGCGGCGTCTGTCACAATTAATATCGCCTCCTCCTCTCTGTCAGTCGTTGACAGTGTGACGACTCCCACTATCCTCCTTCTCTCTTCACATGACCACCCCAGAATCCTCCCGTTCCCCACAGGGGGTTTATATGGGAGAGGGGGAGGTTCCTCCCTCCCTCCACGCGCCATTTTCCATGGTGTTAACCCCCTTGCAAGCTCCAGCAAGGAGGTTATTCACTTCTTGCTATTCCCCTTTCCTCCAGCCCAACACTCGGCTAGGGGGAAAAAGGGGAATAATTAAAAAAATTGCCATAATTTTCAATTTAATTATCCTCATGACCTCCTATTAAGAGGAGGTTCATGCGAAGAACACGTGCTTAGAAATTAGGAATGTTACATTTTTCAAGTTGCCCCTTGCTTCCCCTTAATTGCTAGAATGGCAAACATGCCCCTTGCCACATAAAATTCCACTCCGGGACTCAAAATAAAAAATGAGAACACATTTGCTTCTCTTCTTGCATAAAGTGCGTGTCTCAAAACTGAAATATCTCAACCACGTGTCGAACATGCATGATACCACTTGGGATTTCTGTTTATCAACCTGACTCCCGCTACATGTAAGTGTTAGAAAGACAAAAAAATGATATTTGCATGTGTTATCCCAATTGACTTCATGAAGCATCATGTCCCGATCACTCATTTTCACTCACCAATGTCACCTATGGGCAAGAAATATATGAAAATACTCCTTATATATCCCCTATTTATGGGAACTTACCTTATAAAATGTACCTTCCTTCCCTTAAATAACCCCCCTACCTTACACTCACATTATACCATACGGTAAACCCATAATTTTTCCCACATTTTGAGTCTTGTCATTTAAACATTGATCCACATTTAAGGCATGTTTTTTATCTTCTTTTCTAGTTTTCTTTTTATGCTTGTTTCCTTTCCACCTTAACCCCTCCCTACCCCTTGAATGATATGAATCCTTCCTAGGATTAGAGAGCAAAGGGTTAAGGGTGTTTAAGTGAGCATGGGTGGGCCATTACCTTGCAAAAGCCAAGCATAGAATTGTGGGTTATATTCCAACTGAGCATGGTGATCCATATTGTGAGGTATGATTCCTACGTGTGTGATAGAGGACATTACCTTGCAAAAGCTAGGCATAGAATTGTGGGTTATATTCCAACTGAGCATGGCGATCCATATTGTGAGGTATGATTCCTATGTGTGTGATAGAGGACATCAGTGATAAGATCACTAGAGTCAATCGTGCTAGCAATGTGTAGCTCTTCTTCAGTAAGGACTCGATCTGGATAACGGTGGCTCATGACATGATATTTCAATGATTGATTGCGAGTGATGGCCAATACCCTAAAGAGGTAGGAGCTACGTAAGTGGGATCATACTCAGAGGTCTTAATGGCGCATCACTGCTCAGCATTGGTCATGATTTGGCAGCATACCACTTGCGTAATAAGGATGAGTCATTATTGCCTAGCTTGCGAAGTTTGTCTAACTCTTGGCTCGTGGGAGTGACTCGACTCTTGCTATAGGAGATGATCAGCCCTGTTTAAGGGCTTGGTCTTGAGATATCTCAGCATTTGCAATCAATTCCTCTGTGACCATGGGGATTTTTATAGTCACGAATTTGTATTCCTCCCAGGTGCATGGTGGACATCTGACTCTAAGGATGCATCAAGTAGACCTAGGTCTAAGTGCTCATAGCTCTTAGCAATTAGGGTGAAAGTGGCATCTAACTGCTTGATGCAGGTGACCAAGTCATCTCCTGTGTTTTCAGCTAGGTCTTTAGCCAATGTGAGGATCAATTTTCATTCATAGGATGGCTTAAGGCCTGCTATTGGTGGCAGATAGGGTTGAGATGAGAGCTAGAGTAGGGAGCTTCTAGTGGTGGTTGAGATCCTTAGGTGGGTCCTTAGGAGTAATGGCATCCTTAGGAACCATGGGTTGGGTCCTTAGGGAGCTTCTAGTGGTGGTTGAGATCCTTAGGTGGGTCCTTAGGAGTAATGGAATCCTTAAGAACCATGGGTTGGGTCCTTAGGGAGCTTCTAGTGGTGGTCGATCCTTAGGTGGGTCCTTAGGAGTAATGGCATCCTTAGGAACCATGGGTTGGGCTTGCATCTCAGAGGATGTGCTACACTCAGCTTGAGAAGTAGCTAGGTCACTAGGCTCCTTGGGGGTGGTTGAGTCAATGGGAGTTGGCTGCAGTTTTGGTCGATGGACTTGATGTAGTGCCGACGGCTTAGTGATCTTAGGATCTATGGGTTTAGTAGCTCTAGGCTCTGTAGGCTTGGGTATGAGGGTCTCTTGGAGCCTTGCTTCCTTGATTGTTGTTCAATCTTGCGTAGATGGGTTTGAGGGTGGCACGTAGTGCCCTTAATAGTTTTGGCTTTAGACACCCATATCCAAGCATTGCCCTCGTAATAGCTCTGTGCTTGCAACAAGGTTTTGGGAACCCATCACGGCTTGACCGTTCGTCTTTGCGTATATTGCCTATTCTACGGCCTCCTAGCTCTTGGGTGTGAGTTTCTAGCATTGCGAGATCATGTGCGCTTGCTTCTAGGAGGTGGGCCTTTGAGCTTAGGCACCCATTTGAGGGTAGGGTCTCTGGTCTTTGTTGTGTTCTTGGTGGGTTGTTGATATTTTGTAGTCTGAACGGGGTGTGATGAATCACTATCCCCATCCTTAGTCACTACCATGGATTTCTTTATCAGTGGCTTTGTTAGCTTGGATGGAGCTGTGTTGACCTTACTGTTGGGGGTAAAGGTGACTCCGCCTAGCCGCCCATGTATTACTACACTGATAGTCACCACCACTACACACTCTAGGTAGCGGCCGCCCGTCACTGTCACTTTATTCTTTATTCTTTTAGTGACAATTTGAATAAAGGAAGGCCCAGTCACATTGGAGTTCCCATTTTTTGTCTCTTGCTTTCTTGCTCTTGCTCTCCTGCTATAGCTCTCGGGTGTAAGCTTCAATCCTTCTCACCTTTGAACTGGTATCAGAGCACGGCTTCCAACTCTTGAGCTTGGCTCGTGGCATTCTCAGCTACCCATCGACTCCCCACTCGCATTGGGTCTCCTTCCCGGCAGCCATAGCTCATTCTCTTGAGCTCTCGTCACTCCCCGACTTTTCGAGCTTCTTCCCGGCCTATTGAGGCACTATCAGGGCATTGACATTGAGGTATTGCTTCATTATTTGGAAGTTTTACTTCAGTTCATAGGTCTAGGTAAACAGGGTTTTCACAGGTTGTGGGCAGCCATAGCTCACACCTCTTGGACCTTCCTTCACCAAGATCTTGCTTCCAACCTAACAAGGCTTGCTGAGGCCTGGTGTAGGCCTTCTTTGGCCCCCATTTGTGCCCCCTTTGGGGCCCATTGTTGACATGTGGGATAACAAACCCCCCTAGCCAGCTTATGTTTTTTTTGCGCATGTTTCAAAATCTAGTCCAAATATCACTCTTTTTGTCATATCTCGGACATTCGGAACCTGATTCAGGCAAGGTAAGCGCCTAAGTTGGGGTTTTGGCACTCTCTGGATGCGATGGTGATGTCAGATTTACCAAATTTTGATGACAAAATATTCTGCAATAGATTTCAGATCTGTGACAGCATGTATTTGTATGCCTATGGCTTATGTGATGCTTGTACTGATGTCTATTGATACCGGATCACTTGTGGATGTTATGCCTCTTATGTGAGACACATTTCTAGCTTATTTAGCTCAGCCATTGACTGTTTTGAACAATCCCAGATCTGTCCAAAACAGGGCAGCCACCTATTACTTCAATTTTATGCTTACAGGTCTTGGCATTTATTGATGCCCGATTATGCCTAGTTGGTGCCTATACATACGGAAATGTATGCCTATGGTTTGCCTATGGATTTGAGCTTGGATTGAGCACTGATTTGCTTAGTTTATAGAGGTTATATGCTGCTAGAAACTTCAGGGCTGAAGCTATTTATGCTACAGTTGGGTTATGCCTATTGGTCACGAGGTGCTCCCAGCTACTCGGTATGATGTCATGATATTTTTGGACTATGCCACATGTCTTGTTTCTGCTCCGGAATGCTTTTGAGCTGAGATTAGAGCTCGATTTGGGTTTGACTGTCACTTCTTTGCAGCCTGGCATTTCATCTATGACATGGTTTATGCCTAGGCTACCCAGTATGGGTTATGATGTCTTGGTGAATGCTTTATGCTTTGGCTGTGGATGGCAGTTGTTTGAGCTCGTCTTGACATTCATTTGAGTATTCCCTTGAGCAGTTGGACATTGACTTGTATTTTTCCGTTACGACTTGGATTTTTCCATTATGACCTTGGACGCTATTGAGGCATTGTCTTGGTTACCTGTCTTTGGTACTTTGACTTGGTTTGCTTGAGTTGTTGATCTCATTTATCCGCCTTTTTGTTCCAGTGGGAGCATCTTGTATACTTGACCGACATTGAGCAGGAGGTTTATGCTATTTTGAGCATTTTGCAGATACTTGAGACTTTGGGATCTCTTACACTTAAATGTTGCATGGTTCATGCACTGATATCTTGGAGTTGCTTTTAACCTGAGCTTGGGCTTTGCACTCTTGTGAGCATACACCTACTAGTGTCAGGTCTTGCCAATGTTATGTATACTTTGCCCTATTGTCTAGGGGGTATGCCTACTCACTGATGGATGCTTTGGTGACATGTTTGGGTGTTTGCTCAGGGTCTTCATGACTGTTTGGTGCTGATTTATGCCGGTTTATGGCTGGTCATGTCTTGGCTGTCATTTCTTGACTTGGTGCAGTGATTTAATCAGCAATTGCTTCTCACAGTACCCTGCTGTCATTTATTACTGCAAGCATATAACTCCGGACTGACATGGATTTTTCATGCTAAAATATTCTGAAATGATATACTTTCACTAGTACGTGGTGGGCAGTAGCTTTGGTTACACTTTTCTCGCCATTTTCTCTCGATTTTGGTGATTTTTTTGTCATTTTCTACAGTAAACAACAAGCAGTTTTGAACTGTCCACAGTCTTTGAGCTTGCATTATGGCGAGTTCATCCACTGATCATGCTATTTTCAACATCACTAAGCTTGATGGTACGAATTACTCTTATTGAAAAGCCAGATTTAGTAGGTGTTGGTGCAAAAATCATAGAACAAACCTTTGAGGTTGAGTGGGCATCCACCTGCAACTATGCCAGATGAGGAAGAACTTGAGCTTGATGAGTTATGCAAGTCCACTATTGTATTATCTCTCACAGAACAGGTTCATTACAATGTATTTGAGGAAGAACAGAGTGCATGGCAGTTGTGGGATAAAATCAAGAATCTCTATGACAAGAAAAGTCCAGCGAGTCAGATGTATTGGGCTGAAGCAGCTTATGGATCTGTGCATGAACAGGAATTTGATTATGTCTGCTCACTTGAGCTAGTTCCATGCTATACTCAAGAACTTGACTTCACAGACATCACTTTTGTAGAGGATGTCACTCCTCTTTTCTTGCTTGGTACTCTTAATGAGTCATGGGATGTATTCCGCACTGCATTATGTGCCTCTATTGCTACCTTGAAATTATCTGATGTTGAGAGTGCTCTTCTACAAGAAGAGGTTAACCGTAAGAATTTGGATGCCTCTCATGTGTCTCATGCTATGACAGTTAGAGGTAGGAATGATGGATATGGAAAGCATGGCAGTGGCAGTGGACGGGATTCTCAAAAATCTCAGTCCAAGTCTCGTGGGAAGTCACGTAGCAAATCCCGTGGCAGGAATGCAGATGTTACTTGTCACCATTGTGGGAAAAAGGTCCATATTAGGCCACAATGCCATGAACTACGCAATGAAAGATGCAAAGATAAGGGGAAAGACAAAGTGCAGGATAAGTCTTCTGATCGGAGCATAGTGCCTGCAAAGTCTAGTGTTAAAATTGAAGAGATCAATGTTATGCAACCTGAGGATGATGATGATGATTATATCCTTGCAGCTTCTTCTAGTGCTTCGCAGATGACAAAGATACACTCTATGTATGCACAATATTGGCTCTTGGACTCAGGTGCATCCTTTCATGTGACACCTTGCCAATAGTGGTTTCATTCATACCATACTGTTTTGGGTTCTATGCACTTGGGTGATGACAACTCTCTTGATATTGTGGTCATTGGTGATGTTAGACTGCAGTTTCCTTCTAGTAGCAGTTTTGTTATGCAGGATGTACGTCATGTACCTACTTTGACCCGAAGTCTCATGTTAGCTGGACAGCTTGATGACGCAGGTTATCATGTATCTTTTGGAGACTCTGCATGGAAGATCACTCCTGGCAGACTTGTGATTGCGAGAGGTGCCAAGGCTGGCAGCCTCTATCCCTTGATTGTATCCACTTCTTCCCTTGATCATGTTTTGTTTGTGGGCTCTATCCCACATGTATCTCTTTGGCATGCCCGTTTGGGCCATATGTCTTTGAAGGGAATGAAAATGCTTTCTGGTTTGCAGTACTTACCACCCCTTGATTATGCATGTTTTGATTCATGTGAGGATTGTCTTTATGGTAGGCAGACTAGGTCTATGCATAAGAAGTCTGGTAGGCCACGCATGAGTGAGCCCTTGGCATTGGCACATTCGGATGTCTGTGGGCCCATGCCTTGTCAGTCCATGGGTGGTGCCAAGTATTTTGTTACTTTCATAGATGATTTTTCACGAAAAGTTTGGGCTTATCCCATATAGCTGAAATCTAATGTCTTGGCTATGTTTCAGAGATGGCTTACATTGGTTGAGAACCAGTCTGGGTATAGGCTAAAATGCCTAAGGACAGATAATGGAGGTGAGTATGTCTCACATGCTTTTGAGAAGTTATGTGATGAGAGGGGTATTAAGCGTTAGTTGACTACCCCCTACACCCCACCTAGAATGGTTTGGCTGAGCAGATGAATAGAACCATCTAGGAGCGTGTACGTAGTATGCTTAGCCATGCAGGCCTACCACAGAGCTTTTGGGCTAAGGAAGTTAGTAAAGCTGTGCATGTCATAAACAAATCACCTTCTAGTGGTTTGGATTTCCAGGTTGCAGAGGAGGTATGGACTAGAAAACCTCCCTCTTATGCGCATCTCCATGTCTTTGGATGTGAGGCATTTTTCCATGTGCCCACGGACAAGAGAAGTAAGCTGGATCCTAAGAGTGTCAAATCCATTTTCCTTGGCTATGGGGATGCAGGCGAGATGGGTTACCGTCTTTGGGATCCGCAGGCGTGAAAAGTCATCCGTAGTCATCATGTAGTCTTCCATGAAGACAAGATGCATCGATAGCCTAAGAGAGTTGTTGAGATCCATAGGGTCATATTTCAGGAGGAGCCGAGAGCTCCTGCATAGCCAATTGGACAGCTTACAGCTGTTGCAGATGCTCATGGTCAGGGTGTTGGACAAGCAGCTGGGCAGGTAGCAGAGAGCCTGCCGTGAGATAGTCTACTAGAGACACACGTCCACCTGATAGATTTCAGCCCTCGATGCATTATGTCTTGGTTACAGATGCAGGAGAGTCTTTCACTTATGATGAGGCTATGTGCAGGGGTGACAGTCACTCCTGGGAGAGGGCTATGTAGTCTGAGATAGACTCCTTGCATAAGAATGAGACTTGGGATTTGGTTTCCTTGCCTAAGGGCAAGAAGGGTTTGCCATGCAAGTGGGTGTACAAGCTTTAAAAAAACCCTGGACACCCCAAGCCAGCATACAAGGCTAGTTTGGTAGCAAAGGATTTTAAGCAGGAGCATGGTGTGGACTTTGATGAGGTCTTTTTTCCTGTGGTTAAGATGACCACCCTACGCTTAGTCTTGGCTTTGGCTGCTCAACTTGACTTAGATTTATACCAGATGGATGTCAAGACGGCTTTCTTACATGGGGACTTACATGATGAGATTTATATGGAGCAGCCTAAGGGCTTTGCAGAACCTAGCAATGAGCACCTAGTGTGTAAATTGAAGAAAAGTCTTTATGGCTTGAAACATGCATCTAGGGAGTGGTATCATAAGTTTGATTACTTTAGGAAGTCATAGGGCTACAACAGGAGTGCTATGGATCCATGTCTTTACATGAAGAAAGCCATGATGGTTATTTATTGATTTTAGTACTCTATGTGGATGATATGCTGATAGTAGGGAAAGCTCATGATGAGCTAGATACTCTTAAGGCTCAGCTTAAGAAAAGCTTTGAGATGAAAGATCTGGGACAGGCCTCTCACATACTTAGTATGTGCATTAGACGCGATAGGCATCAAGGACTCCTCTACTTGTCACATAGGGAGTACATTCATAAAGTCCTTGAGCGCTTCCACATGCAGGATGTAAAGCCTATTGGCTATCCATTGCCTTCTTATGTGAAGGTATCACATGCTAATTGTCCGCAGACAAATGAGCAGAGGGCTGAGATGGCCAAGATTCCCTATGCATCCGTAGTGGGCAGTCTTATGTATGCCATGATGGACAATCGTCTAGATATTGCCTTTGTAGTTGGTGTTGTGGCACGCTATATGGCTACACCTGGCAAGAAGCATTGGGATGCCGTGAAGGGTATCATGAGGTACCTGAAGGGCACTGCAGATATGTGCATATGCTATGGCAGCCAAGATACAGGAGTCGTGGGGTACATAGACTCTGATTATGCAGGACATGCAAATAGTAGGAAGTCCACTTTCGGCTATGTATTCACCTATGTTGGAGATGTTATTTCTTGGATGTCTAGGGTGTAGAAATGCATGGCTATTTCTACTACAAAGGCCGAATATGTTGCTCTCAATTGACCAGAAATAACTGACCAGAATCCTGCAGATCTGCTCACGAAAAGCCTCTCTATAGAGCCCTTTGCCTTCCTCAGGAGGTTGATGGGCATGGGATGAGATGATGGCTTGCCTCATCCTGTTGTACATGTGTACATGTTGTACTGTCCTTTTTCTTTTTCTTTTCACTCCTCACTAGGGCCGATTCGCCTTTAAGTGGGAGGTTGTTGGGGGTAAAGTCGCCTCCGCCTAGCCGTCCGTATATTACTACACTGGCACTCACCGCCACTGCACACTGCAGGTGGTGAGTGCCCTCACCGTCACTTTATTCTTTATTCTTTTAGTGACAGTTTGAATAAAGGAAGGCCCGGTCACACATTGTGACTGTTGGAGTTCCCATTTCTTGTCTCTCTCTTTCTTGCTCTTGCTCTCCTGCCATAGCTCTCAGGTGCAAGCTTCGATCCTTCTCACCTTTCACTTGCTAAAAGCCATCACTACTCGAACATTGTCAATGGTGAGGTGAATGCGCTGCAAGTAATAGTCAACATTGAAGTGTGATTGTTTCTTGAATGTAAATCCTAGCAATGATTCCTTACCAGCGGTCTTGGTATTAGGCATCACATAGAAGATCATAGGTAGGCTTTCAGTCTTGATAGAGATTGATATTTTGCACTTTCCCAATAGTGAGTAGGGCTGTCCTCCAAATGGGTTGAGTTTGGTGTTGGTGAGTTGTAGTTGTGGACTGTCAATTTGAGTCCAATGATCATGAGTGAAGATATTGAAATCAGCTCCCTCATCGATCAATGCGTTGAAGATATGCGTCTATTGGGCAATGACCATTATGCGCAAATATGTGGGTGCCACTGTCTCCTCATCTTCTTCCTCAATTTTTGTTAATGTGGTGATTCAAACTTTGACAAGGGGCTCTAGCATGGGAGGCTCCTGCAATGGATGCATGGGAGGGTAACACTACTAGTGAATGTTGAAATGACTTAGTTTTTTTGGTTAATTTTTGTTGTTTTTGAGGGTTGAATGGTTGCTTTTTGATGGATTTTGAATTATTTTTAGTAGATTTTAAAGTGTTTAAGAGTGTTTTGGATGAGGTTGATTATTTTTTGGAAGCTCATGATGATTTTCAGTAGAGATATGAGGCTTTGTGATGTTCTGATAGGTTATGTTGAGGTTTTGATTAGTTTTAATAATCTGTGTTTAGCTTATGTTTTTCTTCTGTATGAAGCATGGAGTAATGATTGATGAAGGTTGAGGTTTTTTGAAAGCTCATTGAATGGTTTTTGATAGTTTGGAATGATTTTAGTATGAGTTATATGGTTCTGATGTTTTTTTAAAACCTTTTGTAACCCTCTGTTGAGCTTCTGTAAAGCCTCTGTTCCTGTTCTGTTCTGTTCTGTATGCCTCTGTAGGTGTTTTGTGGAATGTATGTGTGGTTTTGGGAAAGTTTTCTAGCATTGGAAAGAGGTGAACATAAGTTCAAGATATCTCAAGGAAGTGGAAGAAGCAGCTGTGCTGAAAACTCTAGAGAAGACTAGAGTGAAGTGGCAGTGATGAGCTATGAAGAGTCACTGTAGTGGCTCTAGTGACCTTTCATATCAGACACACCTTTTGGGAGGGTTATTCACGATCAAAGAAGGATTATTATGGGTTATTATTAAGTATTTTAGTAAGGATATGATGTACTATTAATTGATTGAGAGAGAGAGAGAGAGAAAGAGAGAGAAAGTCAAAGATAGCCAATGTATCTATATTTGAGAGATTGTGAGAGAAAGCTATGGAATCTTTGAAGATGAATCACATGTGATATTTTTCCATTCAAAGTGAAGTATTATTTTGTATTTTTTGGTCTATCAATGAATTATTTGAAGAATATGAAGAGAATAATGGATTTTGTAAAAGTTAAAGCCGTGGGAGAATTGTTTTGATGAAGCTGCGTGAAGATTTTTTATTCCTAGTATTGTTTTCCTTATTGTGATCATATAAAAGATGAAAAAGATGGTTGTTGATGTTACAAGATAGATTTTCTTGTAGTATAAACCCTATTTCCTTGATGTTCCTTTTGGGGCTCCATGTTTTTGGTGCGCAGCTAGGGAAACCACCATCAACAAGCATTAGAAGAGGCTGAAAATGAAGGAAATGGCATTGCCAAGAAGAGAAAATTTCAATGTATGCTTGCAAAGTTCCTTCTACCACAGAATGGAGATTATTATTACCAAAACTACTTTTCACAAGAAGTTCATCCCATAATGGCGCAAATATATTACCATCATGATGCAAGCTCTATGTGGTGGACTATTTCCTCTTCTTGTTGAAGCAACAGAGATGTGCATCTTGGTAGCAAATTATTTGGGAACAAATTGAAGTGTAGAAAAACAGGAATATTGATCATCCATGAGAGATTTGGCATTCATTGAGAAGTTTCTAAACATCATCAAGTGGGATATCGTGAAAGCTTCAAGAGTTGTGGTTAGTGGAGGTTCATGAAAACAAGAAAGAAAAGAGTTGGAATTTGTTCATGGATGCTCAACAGCAGGACACGTGGAATTCATGATGGTGCACTGACAATCCCTTGTTTGTCCACTTAGCAACCCACTGGAAGTTGGTGGATAGAGTATTGTTCACAACATATACTATTGAAACCATCAAAAGCTGGTATTACTATGATGATGGCACCACAATGATCCTCAGAAGAATGAGTTTTGATACCTTCAAAACAGAATACCTTCCTCTCTGTAGCAGTTTGAAAGTTGAATTTAGAGACATAGAAAAGAAGAAAGTAGAAGATATGTTGGCTAGAGAGTCCTCCAGAGACTAAAGCCCCCTCTTTGTTTTGTTGAGTACAGGCCAACTGGGTGGAGCCAACCCCTTGACAAATGATGCAATCAAGAGGCAAGCACTAGAACAAGTCTGGAGGTACGTGAGAGAAGAGAATGCAAAAATCAAGACTGAGAATGAGCTTGCAGTAGCAGAAGCCTCCTTGACGCCTTAAAAACACTCTTTACAGAAGTCCTTATGGCAACTCAAGGTCCCCTTCTTAGTGAAATCTGTCTCAGAAATATTGATGGTGGTGACAGGCCAAATGTAGTCCCATTGCCCATTTTTAAGGGAGAGTATAATGAAGATCCTGATCTTCATGTAGCAGAGTTTATGGTAGCATATGTCGCTAACGATGCCACAACCCATGAGCATAAGTTAGCAATATTCCCCGCCACTTTCAAAGGCATAGCATTTCAATGGTATGAGAGACAAGGAGCAGGAACTTTTGGCACATGGGACAACTCGAAGTTGGCCTTTCTCACTAAATTCAAGCGCGAAGGTTTTGAAGAGCAGATGAGAGAGGATTTCATGAACCTAAGTCAGTCCTTTGGAGAAAGAGTAGAAGCTTATGTCTCACGAATGGAATCCATATTGAAGAGATGGACCAACCATCATTTGGATAAAGGCATCCAAAAAGGAGTTTTCCTTAGAGGCCTACAACCAGAAGTTCACAAGTTCATGGAATTGAGAAGACTCAAGCTATAGTGGAAGATGCCAAACTTTATGATAAAGTTGAAGCAAGGTTGTCAATGACCTCAAGAATAGAAGTCTTACCTCCTCCCATGCTAGGAATTGTATACCCACCAAATGCAATCCTAGGGGCAGTTCCCTAGCTCTACCCCCAGATGCAAATAGTGCCACATAAGCTTCCCAAAACCCTACTACAAGTACTCTAGGAGGTGAAAATATGAAGAACTACCTATCCAACTCAGTCGCAAGTATTAAGAAAGTGTTTATAGATGTGATTACAGAACACCTACAAACACTGAAGGTGAATATTGTCAATATATCCACTCCTATGGGAGGTGGGAAAGATGTAATGCAATCTAATACATGGTATGGAAAGTGCCATTAAGAGAAACATTTAGCCATTGAATGTACCCAAAAGCCAACCATTCCTGGAGCCTTATGTTCATATTTTCTAAGGAAGAATCATACAAAGGATATATGCTCTTTGAAAGAGATGCACAAAATAAGAAAGAAAGATGAAGATGCAAGATTCAACTTGCTAGAATCCAAAATGATAACGCAAGACATTGGACCAAAGCCTAGGGGGTTCGGTCCTAATTTTGGTCCAAGGAGGTTTCCCTCTCAGAGTTATAGAGGACGATAGTTTGAGATCAGAGGTGGAGTGTTACAGATGTGGAGAAAATGGTCATATCTCACCAAAATTTCCAAACCCTAGAAGGTCTATGGATTCTAAGTCCTTATGCAATCAATGCAAAGGAGAAGGCCACACTGCGAAAGATTTTCCAAGTCCAACTCATGTGAAAGCTACCCCTGATACCCAACAAAAGACCCAAGAACCTGCTTTCAATTTGGTGGAATTGGAAGTGGCCACAATAATGCATGCAAAGAAAGGAGAACCCACAGTTCCAAAAGAGAACATTTCCTCTACCAAGACAGTGAAGTTCAACCTTCCTAGGGACAAATAGAATAGTGCATCATAAAACAATTTAGTACAGATCCCTATAGAGCCACAAAGACAGTTTCAGAGACAGGACCAGAGGTCTAGGAGATAGAGGATGTCGAAGTACCTCCTAAAAACACAATATTAGTGAGTTTGGGAATCTCCCAATTCCCATTTTTTGAATAGTAAAAAGGTGGCACCTGGATAACATGCCCATAAGTTTCTCAAAACCATATGATGTGACCTATCATTGGGAAGTGCTTGAAAAATGGAATCCATTGAGCTATAGAGCACTTGATTTGGAGTTATAGTGTTCAAGTTATGACAAATCCAAAGATTTGACCACGTGTCCCAAACTTATGGGAAATTCTCATATTCCCCAATATGGTGTTTAAAGGAGAAGAAGCACAGATGTTGCCGCTTCTAGAAGAAAAAGGGAAGATAAAAGTGGGTGTGGCCCCATTACCCAGCCAATTGGAAAAGCCTATGGATCCTATCAAAGAATATGATTTGATAAAAAAACTAGACATTTTTAAACCTAACCTCACATTTCAATAGTTGTTGATGTTGTCTCCTAGCTGTCAAAAGAAATTCAAAAGCATACTGACAAGAAGAAGAGGCTTAAGAATTACTCCCTCTATGGCAATCAAGTCTAACATAGATCCAGAACCTATGAAGGAAGTGGATGTGGCTAATGCCTTCCTGGATCTTGGAACCCCAGAGATTGGCATATGGATTGAAGGATGCTCTATTGCAAATGCATTGATTAATAGAGGCTCATCAATAAATATAATAACGAATGTGACAATGAAGGATCTAAGCTTGCAAGGAATGCAACCTACACAGTGGCTTATCAGATTGGCAAACCAAAGTAAAATCAAGCATTTGGGCGTTCTCCCATATGTAAAGACAACCCTCACAGGAAGAGACTATTAGCTAACATATCTAGTGGTCAAACCAAATTCCTACAGGACCTCATACCCTCTACTATTGGGAAGATCTTGGCTTTTTGAAGCAAGAGCAAGGACGGATTGGTTCAAAGGAATCCTTACCCTAGGTAAAGGACCCAACAAAGTGGTGTCTAAGTAGTATGGATCGCACAAAGGCAATGGATCCACGTCCATCAATGTCATAACGGATCTCTAATGAAGTAACAGATGGTACATCAAGAGACGAATAGGCCATCAAACAAATCGTTCCTAAGAAAATAGAGGCATAGTCCCTAACAATGGGCAATGTAAGTCAACTACCAAAGGAAGCAAAGTCTTTGTCTATGGGAGAATACCTCCTTCCTGAACCCAAATTGACTTGTAAAATCACCTTTGACAACGAGATAGAAGCATGGATGTAGTGTTCTCCCTGTTACATGGCAGTTGCAGAGATAGAGATAGAGATAGAGACAGGATAAGAGACAGTGATAACAACCCTCCCACGAACATAATCAACCACAAAACCAGGGACAAAGCACACAAAATCTATGTGTATGGCTTTGCCATTAATCTCAAAAACACAACAGAATCTGAAATCTCTCTCTTATTGATAAATAGAAACATTGTCTTCATCATCTTCATTAGATATTACCATTTCCATCACTCACAAGAAAGAGAGAAAGGATGGGGAAAGGGAAAGAGAAACTTTTGCACAGAGGGGAGAGGGAGAGAGGACAAATTTTTGCACCACCAAAAAGGAGAATATGCGATTGGAGGAGAGAGAGGGAAGGGAAAGAGGCACATAACCACTCGTGCACTCCACCCCACCTCTTCTCCAAAAAGCACACCCCTTCGTATTTTATTATTTCTTTGAATTTTTTTGATACATTTGATATTATAAGGCCTTTGGCCTTTAATTTTGAGTATTCCTACCCTTTACAAATGCATGCATGTAACACTTGAAAGCATACCATTGACTTTAGTAGAGGTGGCCCCCCCTCCCCCTTATGTGGGATATTATTTTAGTGATTTTGCAACAATGTAGTATTATTCTCTTGACAAAACATAAAAATATGATGCATGCTTGGATTCTTTTGTGCCTTGTTTTTATGCTTCTTTGCTGTCATTATATTCCTCCCACACTGAAATGTGAAGCGTCCTCGTGAACCTTATCCAAGAAGAACCACTGTCTAATACAAAACATTTCCAAAATTGTTAGTAAAACAACTTTGATCACAAGGCCTAGTCATGGTAGGGTATGGGGACTCCAAATCCATGACCACCACAGTTAGGGAACTCCTGCCTCAATTGCACTCCCACACTAAAAAACTTGTATAGTCTTCAAAGGACAGGGTTCAATCTTCAACAAGGGATCACAACAACAACTTCTTCACCCAATGTAGAAAGAAAGAAGACTCCATCATGTAGCTCCATAGGCACTTGAAGGGAAAAGGATTTGGATTGTAGAAAATTCTTCACTATCTCTTCATATGGAGTAGGATTATTGGTGTTGTGAGGTATGAGGATGGGATATTAATAGAGGATTATAACTTAACAAAGGGCTTTGAGTCTATATGTCAAGGATTTGAGGTTTATGAACCTTTATTTATGTGTTTAGGTTTTATCTTGTCTTGGTTTCTTTTTTTTAAATGATTTTTTTGTTGTTTTTCTAAAGGTTGTCCAGGGTGGGCCATGAGGATATACGTATCCAAAAGGGAAAAATAAATTGGGACCATGTAGGAAAATAGTCGTGTTGAGAAAAGGTAATGTTGAGGAAAAATATGGATGGGAATCTGTGTTAAGGAAGTGAAAGTAATGAAGATGCACTTTGTGGGACTTTTATTTTGTTGTATAAGGGAAATAAAATAGCATGGGAACAAGCTTTAATGGAAATGATGGTTGATTAAATTCAATGTTTATATGCATTTTTTTAAATACATAAAAAGTTTAGAGGTTTTGGGATAAGCAAAGAAGAAGGAGAAGCCAATGATGTCACTTTGCAGATATGGGGGTCACTATAGGAGATAGTTGTGTCTTTAGAGCCTAGAGATGTAGATTCAAGGCATCGAGGGAGGAGAGAAGTTGCCAAAAAGATGAAGATGGTGCCATGGAGAAGCAAAGGAGTCGCCAATGAAAAATTGCATTGCTTGTTCTTTAACATATTCTTTTTCTTCTACTTTTGCTCTCTACCTGTGACTCATGGAGGCCAAGAGGTTGTGGTGAGGAGGGGAAGATGACGATTGAAGGCATTGACTACTCTAGAAGCCCCTTCATAAACTTATACAAAGTAGCATCTTTAGTGGCGCAGGAAAAGGATCAAGCTCTCTACCTGATTTTTGATTTTGATTGCTTCTCCTTCTTCTTCAGCAAACATGGCCAGAAGGAAGGAGGATCTTCGATATTGATGAGGATGCCATGAGCTTGATGGCACACACTCAATCTTGTGATGCTATGGTTTCTTCTATCTTTCCTTATTCTCCTTCAATGCCTTCACAAGCCCTCCTACACCTGATTCAAAACTGCAGTAAGTAGCATAGCACATCACCACCAGGTTGCCCTCCCATAATGATATCGTCCTTCTTCCCTCACACATGGTGGTTGATACCCCGTCCATCAAAAAGTCGTACATGAACGCGGACCCACCTTTCTTCTTCTCCTCGGTCTTGTCTCTCTCAACAAGGGTGGCCACGAATACTTGCCTTCTCTCTATCTTTCTTTCTGTGAGACAATTTTGGTTCTTGTCAGAAGACCTATGGACAAGGAGAGTAGCCGATGAAGAGCCTTACTCCTTGTTCTTCAATATCTTCTTCTTCTTCTATTGTCCTTCACTCCTGCCTAGATAGACCAAAATTTTAGTTGGAAACAGCTTTTTTTTTCTTCTTCGTCATCACACCAAGAACTTTACTTTCTTCTCCTCCTCATGCACTATTTTTTCTGCTCATCCACATTTGCAATAGCCATGCGTCACCTCTATCAAATCTGCCACAATTTCATCGACGTCTATGTCTGTAACTTCCCAAATGTCACATAATGTAGAGAGGGTTTCAAAGAACATGGTTGAGAGAGAAAGAGGGGATGTTGGATGGGCATTTGATCCACCACAAAATCCATCCAAGAGGGCACGCTTGCCTTCGATGAATATATCTTTTGGGGATGGATGAAGATATTGGAGCAAGAGATTTGGCATTCTTCATCTTCGCATTGTTCATCCATTAGAAGTATATGCCTTCCATCTGTTGTCTTTGACAGAGGTCTCTCTTGAATTCTCCATTGTATGTTATGCAGTCCCAGAACCAAAGTGGATGTGAGGATCCGCTCTGCTACCTCCACACCCCCTTCCTCTTACTCTACTTTATGTTCTTCCTCTTCTTCTTGTTCTTATCATTGATTCAAGTATTGTCATGGGATGATAGTGAGGAATTGGAATGAGAAGCGTGCACCATCTTCTCTCGCTTTCTTCTTCTCCTTTCCTTTTGTGCTAGCAAGTGAGCAGGCAAAAAGGGGGAAATAAAAAAAAAATCTATAAATTTTTTGGATTTTAATTGAATTTTAATGAATATTTGAATTTTGTATGCGTTTTTAGAGTTTTCAGGATTTGAAGTACGTGTAACTGCATATGAACGGCTGCTAATGACTATGACTGCATACGAATGGCTGTAAGACCCTATTGCATGAACAAGTCGGACACGCGTCCTCGCGCGTGAATGCACATGAACAACCACCAACACCAAAACGTCGACCGCTACGCGCGAAGGGGGACGAACAAGGGGTGACGGGTAAAGGGCGGAGCTAGGGGGTGGGACAAGGGGCTTAGGTGGGGGGTGAGGTAAATTGAGAGAAGGGGAGGGGTAAATTTGGGGAGGGGGGTCAACTTAGAGGGGGTGGTCAAATTAGAGGGGGTGTCAAATTAGGGGGAGGGGGGGAATGGGGGTGGGCAGGTTGGGTGGTGGTGGAGGAGGAGAAGGGGGATAAGGCGGCGTGGGAGAGGAGGAGGAGAAGGCAGCGTGGGCCACGCCTTGTTCGTCGCTTGCCGCCTCTGCGGCCCACTCCATCTTCTCCTCCTCCACTCCCATCTGCCTTATCCCCCTTCTCCTCCTCCACTACCACCCTTCTCCTCCTCCACCACCACAATCCTTCTCCTCCTCCTCCACTACCACCCTTCTCCTCCTCCTCCACCACCATCCTTATCCTCCTCCTCCACCACCACCCTTCTCCTTCTCCTCTACATCCCCTTCTCCTCCTCCTCCACCACCACCCAACCTACCCACCCCCCATTTCCCCTCCCCCCCTAATTTGACCCCGTCCTCTAATTTGATCCCCCCCTCTAAGTTAACCCCCCCTGATTTGACCCCCCTCTCTAAGTTGACCCCCCTCCCCAAATTTACCCCTCTCCTTCTTTCAATTTACCTCACCCCCCACCTAAGCCCCCTGTCCCACCCCCTACCTCCACCCTTTACCCCCCCTCACCCCTTCTTCATCCCCCTTCGCACGCAATGGTCGACGTTTTGGTGTCAGTGGTTGTTCGTGTGCGTTCATGCGTGAGGACGCACGTCCGCCGACTTGTTCGTGCAATAGGGTCCTATAGCCATTCGTACGCACTCATAGTCATTAGCGACCGTTCATATGCAGTCACGGGTACTTCAAATCCCGAAAACTCTTAAAACACATACAAAATTTAAATATTCATTAAAATTCAATTAAAATCCAAAAAATTTACAGAAAAAATTCTAATATTTATATGCAAACAATTGAAATATTTTTCAAACTGGAAAACTCAGAAAAAATTTGCAAAAAAATCGAAAATTAAAAATTATTTTCAAAAAATTAATAAACTGGGTAAATTTCATTAAAAATTGATTAAAAAATATTGATATAATTTCAAAAAAAAATCAAAAATTTCTACAAACTTCCTTGTTTCTTTTATCAATCATTTCTCAATTGAAAATGCTTTCCTAATTGGTCAAAGTATTATTTGAAGACAAAACCCTAATTTTTTTTCCCAAATTCATGCAAATTTCATTTTCAATCTCAACAATGAGCTGAAAAATGTGAATTAAATCTGATTACCTTATTGACACTGGATGATCATGTTTGATTTGCTAAAATCTCATTTTTACATTATGTTAAAAAAAAAAACCAAAACACACTATAAAAACAAAAAACAAAACAAAACAAAACCACAAACTTTTCGCACATTGATATTTCAATTGCAACATGTTTTCTCATTTGGTTTGTTGTTTCGATACACATCTATATGAACCACAATATTGCCCTTCATTTTATTTTTTGCATTTTTATCCTTTAAATAAAAATTAAAAAGAAAAAAAAACTCAAAACCAAACAAACACCAAAACCATAACAATAAAACCCAATCAAAACAAAATCCCAACATATCCATCATTTTATTTTATTTTGGTCATACATATCATTTGTTTCATTATTTGTTTTGGTTAATGTGTTAGTTGTTTTTTTCATTTTTTTGTACGATAGGACGACTAGTTTTAGTCGACCTTTTGTCCATTGTGTAGAATATTTGTGGATTGCGCCTTTCCTTTTTTTTGAGTACGTGGTATCAAGATTTGCAAACAGCCCCACCCATTGCCAGGTTTTTTCTCATTTTTCCTCTCTCATGTTGCACCGTAACACACATGTAATTGTAATAAAATCAATCGACCGTTGCACCCACCAAATAAATAGAATGCACTTCATTAATTTTTAGTTTAAAAGGAACCCAACCGTTAATTGTAAAAGGAACCCCGCCGTTGCTGAAGCACAAGGCACAATAACCCACATAATTTTCTAAAATAAATCCACAGTGCATGCGCACACACGCTACAGACACAATTTATTTGTAATTAAAATGAACCCTTGTCGTCACACATGCATGCGCTTTGTGCCATAGATCACGTAAGTTGTAACAATGAATTGCATTTTTTGAGACCCCCATTCAATCAAGTCAATCTAAGTAGGGGTTGGGATTGCGAAATCGACTCATTATACATTAATGATTAATTAATAACGAGCTGCAATCTAATTTGTACATGGTAAAAATGAATTTGATAGTGTTCACCTATCCACATTCACTGCACCATAGGTTTATGCAATGCGCTTATGGGGATTGGGATTTGTTAAGTCCAAGATGTCGGTCTTGTTCATCTCTCTTTATTCTGTTGGTCCAAGTCTTGGATTCTGTTTGAGTCTGGTCATTACCTGGGGTACGGTGTGTTTGAGTTTTTTTAATTGATTGCTTGATTACGCGGGATTAGGGTGCCTACTTGTTATATAGCATTAAGCTTTCGGTCACATGAGTGCGTAGATCATGTCAAAAAATTTTCCGTAGGATGTGGATTGTTTGGGGAAGTCTAGTCCTGGTCGTCTGTCCTTTGTTTTGATATTCTTCTCAGTGTTGATTTATCTGGGTTTTGCAGGAAATCTTTCGTCTTGTGTGGGTCTCTTGTGTAATCTAAATGGTATCTACCTCTATTCCTCCTATTGTCATCTAGCATGTGCCATTACCGGTGCATGACTATGCTCTTCTCCTGGAGGCAGATTGCATTCGCTTTGCTGGCCTTCATCCTTTTGTGGCTTTGAAGTTTCCGCCAATGAACAACACGATTTACTACTCCTTCCTGGCATCCTACAAGAATCAGTCTGTGGCTTGGTTTATAACCGATGCTTTTGCTTATCCACAGCCAATATCAATGATGCATTGTGTTTGACTCTTTCACCGTCTTTCGTCCCTAGTGGAAATCAATTATTGACAATTGAGGAGATCCTTTCTCTCCTGCAGAAATAAACCTCTACTCCTTTGGTCTCCAACAAAGTTATTACCAATTCTGGGATTTCTGTAGCTTGCATCTTCTCCTCGATATGGAAATAACTTTGCCAGTTTCTACAAGACAGGTTGATGTCAAGAAATCCTACTTCAAAAAATGTCTCTCCGAGGAGTTGTTCATTGCTTCTGTTAGGATCCTGGAGGGAGCCAAGTTCAATTGGGCAGCATTCATGCTCACGAAGATGGATCATCATTTTCAGATAGTTTGGAAAGGTCAGAATAGTAATGTCTCCTATGATGTTTTTCTTCAGAAGATTATCTCCCTTGCACCTCCTCCTAGTGGTGTGCGAGTTCTGTTGAGATATCGAGCTCCACTCGTGATACGCCAGGGTGACCGTTGTGTATTTATGTCACCGACTTGTCAGTTGCAGATGCGGTTGGTACACCGCCCCTGAATAATAGCTACATGATAGCTATCCTTATCTACTCTAGTTCGTGGCTCAGTTAGTATGCCACCTTAGTTAGTTGAGTTTGGTTTGAGACCCATATCTAGGGTTCTTCTATTTCTTTGTACTTGAGTTCTTTTGGCTTCCACAACGAAGAAGAGGAAAACTGTTTTCAGCCTCCACCCTTGTGTGTATTCCCCCATTGTGCAAGCAAGAAAGCTACAAGTGAGACTCCTTCCTTCTCTCCCACAATCTTGACATGATATCAGAGCCTTGTTCATGGTAAGGAGCTCAAGAAAGCAAGCCAAGCTCGCGGTGTTCTGGTAAGAGGAGCAGTGTTGCTTTCATTTTTAGTTTTGGGAGCAGATCTCTGCAGGTAGCACAGTCGGAAAGTGCAGGAGTGCATTGTCTCAGGTTGAGACGCCCTTCGCGGTGAAGCAAGAGGGCAGTATATGCTGCGGGCGAGGGATTTAGCCCTCAGCGACCTTGTTTTTTTTTATTTGAGGCCATTTCGGGGCCTGTTTTGGAGGCAGAAGTTTTTTGCATGCACTCAGAAAAAGGCCCAGTTTTATGCTGTGCAGCCACTGTTCTACAGGTCGGTGAAAAGTTACTGTAGAAATTGCATCATATGCTTGTGCACAGAGACATTGGGAGTTACAGAATCATCCCTGTTTCCTGTTGATGCAAAATCGTCACTAGGAAGTGACTGTGTGGTCAAATACCACTTTCGCCAGTTTTGCAGATTTTCCCTTGTGAGGGTGAAGCTGTGTTTTTTGCAGTGACAGAATTTTTTGCAGTGTTCTGTAATGGCATCTGATTCTCTTTCACAGATTGTCACTGAAAAGCTTGACAAGAACAACTTCCAAGCATGGAAGCTTAGAATGACGAATTTCCTTATGGGAAAAGGATATTGGGAATTTGTTGCAGGAAATGAAGAAGAACCAGTTCTTCCTGATGTTCCCAATCAACAGCAAATGCAGGCATTTAAAACATGGCATGAGAGAGCCAGGAAAGTTATGTACTGGCTGTCTATCAGCATTTCAGACTCTATGATTGTGCATATTCAGGATGCAAGTACGCCAAAGGAGGCATGGGATACTTTGTCAAAAATGTATAGCACAAATACGCAAGCCAGGAAAATGCAGCTCAAGCAAGAGTTGCAGAATGTGCAAAGAGAAAATATGAGCATCAATGACTACCACATGATGATTTAGTTTCTGTGACCTTGAATGGTCTAGGAAAGGATTATGCATAGTTTCGGACATCCATTTCAGTTCGTGAAAGATTTCCTGATTTTGAGGAGCTGATTGCTCTTCTAATTTCTGAGGAGCAAAGAAATGGTGGTGCATCTTCTTCAGGAGGAACTTCAAAAGAAGCTGTCTTCTACTCAAATGCTGGAAGAGGTAGAGGCAGAGGTAGAGGAGGCCGATTTGGAGGCCGTGGTAGAAATCAGAATATGCAGCAAACTCAAGAAAACCAGTCCTATGGAGAAGGACGTGGTAACTCTAGAGGCAGGGGGAGCCAAAGAGGTCGTGGTGGATGGCAAAGAGGTCAAAATGCAAACAGTAATATTGAATGCTACTACTGTGGTAAAATGGGTCATATGGCTAAAGACTGCTATAAAAAGCAGAATGACATCATGAATGGAAAACTGCAACAAGGGAATTATGCATCTTCTAGCAGACAGGGTGATGACAGAAATGAGCATTTGTTCATGGTGCAGCACATGAACAATTCTGTGACAAGTGCAGAAGAAAGCAATGATGTATGGTATGTTGACTCAGGTGCATCAAACCACATGACAGGTCATGCAGAATGGATGGAGGATGCAACGAAAATGGAAAAACCAGGTTTTGTGGAGAGTGGTGATGATACTGCACATCCTATTGTGCAGATTGAAAAATTTCCCTTGTCTATGCAGGATGGGAAAAAGAAATACATGTCCGATGTATTTCATGTCCCGAATATCACCAAGAATCTAGTTTTTGTCGGTCAAATGGTTGAGCAGGGTTTGCAGGTCAGATTTAATCCTCATGGATGCTTTGTTGAGGATATGAAAAATAAAGGTCGCTTGATAGCAAAAGGAAAGAAGAAGGGCAGAATGTTTACGTTGGATGCAGACATGTCTGAATTGAGTGCAGCAATGTTTGCACATGGGACCGGTGTAGTTGCAGATATTGATATCTGGCATAAACGCATTGGTCATGTTAATGTACAGTGACTTAAGTCAATGCAGGCCCAAAATATTGTTGCAGGATTGCAAAAATTCAAGGTTGCAGAAATGCATAAGGTATGTGAAGCCTGTCAGTTTGGAAAACAAGCAAGGAAACCATTTCCTAGACATGTTCAAGAGAGTGAGAAGCCATTAGAATTAATCCACTCTGATATGTGGACTACTAAAGCTACATCTCTTGGAGGCTGTCATTATTTTGTCACTTTTATTTATGACTATAGCAGAAAAATTTAGGTGTATTTTATGAAAAAGAAAAGTGGAGTTTTTGGGCATTTCAAAACCCTTAAAGCTATGGCTGAAAAAGAAACAGGTCTGCAAATAAAATGCCTAAGGTCAGATGGAGGGGGAGAGTACCTCTCAAATGAGTTTGCAAAGTTCTTGCAGGAGCATGGCATAAAGCAGCAATATTCATGCAGTTATACCCCACAACAAAATGGAATTGTAGAAAGGAAAAACAGCCATATTGGAGAGGTATCTCGTGCCATGCTCAATGAAAAAGACTTGCCAGATTTTTATTGGTCTGAAGCAGTTGCTAGAACAGTCTATATAGTGAACAGGACTCCCACTGCAGCAATACATGGGATGACTCCAGAGGAGAGGTATACTGGTAGGAAACCAGATATTTCTCATTTGAAAATTTTTGGTTGCATTGCCTATGTACATGTGCCAGATGAGTTGAGATCCAAGTTGGATTCAAAAGCTGAGAAGTGCATCTTTATTGGTTACTCTCTGCAGCAAAAAGGGTATAGATGCTATAACCCTTCTACTCGTAAGTTTACAGTGAGAAGAGATGTTGTTTTTGATGAGATGAGTAGCTGGTATAAACCAGTAAATGTGATTGATAATGTAGACGCACAAAATGGTAATGCTGCACAGAATTCACAGCAGCAATCACAAGATATTAGTGGACCTGGAGCGTCCTCTAGCAGTGGTTCACATTCTTCACCATGGATAGGCAGATTGAGCTCAGGAGAATCTTCTCAAAGCAATGTAGATAGTGGTATGCAGGTATCACGAAAAGGAAAAGAGAAGGTTGATCAGCCCATGTTTGATGTGAATGTAGGTCACTCTTATGTGGATGGTGAATCCAGTGGCTCAGAACAGAGCATTGATGATGAGTTGGGTATTCCTTCTATTGTTACACCTGGAGTAAGGAATACCAAGGATGTTTTGAGAGCACCTGGAAGTGAGCCTACTTTGCGTAGGTCTACTAGAGCTAGGTATCCTATGGATAGGCTGAAATATGATGGATTTACAGCCATTCACTATGCCTATATGGTCAAAGTGATACAGAAACTAGAACCCACTTCTTTTGAGCAAGCCATGGGAAAAGAAAAATGGGAGAAAGCCATGGATGAAGAAATGGATGCCTTGGAAGAAAATGCTACATGGGAGTTGGTACTTTTTCCTAAAGATAAGAATGCAATTGGTTGTAAGTGGGTTTATAAGGTGAAGCACAACACAGATGGTTCTGTGAACAGATCCAAGGCAAGATTAGTAGTCAAGGGCTATGCACAAACATATGGCATTGACTATGAAGAAACATTCAGTCCGGTTGCAAGGATGGCAACCGTAAGAGCAGTCATTGCTATGGCTGCATCAAAGGGATGGTCTTTACATCAGATGGATGTAAAGAATGCCTTCTTGCATGGTGATTTGCAAGAAGAGGTCTATATGGAGCAGCCACCAGGTTATGTGCATGCTGTTCATCCTGAGTTTGTTTGCAGGTTGAAGAAAGCCTTGTGTGGCTTGAAGCAAGCACCTAGAGCATGGTCTGACAAGATAGGACAGTATCTTGTCACTATTGGCTTTCAGATTTCCAAGGCAGATTTCTCACTTTATGTGAGAAAAACAGAGAAAGGTATTATGCTACTTGTCATTTATGTTGATGATTTGATTATGACAACAAGTGAAAGTGATGAAGATATCCTTCATGTGAAAATGCTATTGAAGCAGAAGTTTGAGATGAAGGACTTGGGAGAGCTACGTTATTTCTTGGGCATTGACGTGATTAGATCACCAAGTGGGATAGGGCTCTTGCAGAGGCAGTATGGATTGGACATGCTGTCCAAATATGGGATGACAGGCTGTAAGCCTATTTCAGTTCCTTTGGAGCAGAATGTAAAGCTGAGCACAGATGCAGGTGAGCTTCTAGAAGACCCTACTATGTACAGACGCATAGTAGGAAGTTTGATTTATATGACTATTACCAGGCCAGATTTGAGCTATGCTGTTGGATTGGTAAGTCAGTTTATGCAGGCTCCAAGGAAACCACATTTGGATGCGGCTAGACGCATACTCAGGTATGTGAAGTCCACATTGCAGTATGGACTATGCAGGATGGGAAAAAGAAATACCTGTCCGATGTATTTCATGTCCCGAATATCACCAAGAATCTGGTTTTTGTCGGTCAAATGGTTGAGCAGGGCTTGCAGGTCAGATTTAATCCTCATGGATGCTTTGTTGAGGATATGAAAAATAAAGGTCGCTTGATAGCAAAAGGAAAGAAGAAGGGCAGAATGTTTACGTTGGATGGAGACGCAATGTTTGCACATGGGACCGGTGTAGTTGCAGATATTGATATCTGGCATAAACGCATTGGTCATGTTAATGTACAGCGACTTAAATCAATGCAGGCCCAAAATATTGTTGCAGGATTGCCAAAATTCAAGGTTGCAGAAATGCATAAGGTATGTGAAGCCTGTCAGTTTGGAAAACAGGCAAGGAAACCATTTCCTAGACATGCTCAAGAGAGTGAGAAGCCATTAGAATTAATCCACTCTGATGTGTGGACTACTAAAGCTACATCTCTTGGAGGCTGTCATTATTTTGTCACTTTTATTGATGACTATAGCAGAAAAATTTGGGCGTATTTTATGAAAAAGAAAAGTGAAGTTTTTGGGCATTTCAAAACCCTTAAAGCTATGGCTAAAAAAGAAACAGGTCTGCAAATAAAATGCCTAAGGTCAGATGGAGGGGGAGAGTACCTCTCAAATGAGTTTGCAAAGTTCTTGCAGGAGCATGGCATAAAGCAGCAATATTCATGCAGTTATACCCCACAACAAAATGGAATTGTAGAAAGGAAAAACAGCCATATTGGAGAGGTATCTCGTGCCATGCTCAATGAAAAAGACTTGCCAGATTTTTATTGGGCTGAAGCAGTTGCTACAACAGTCTATATAATGAACAGGACTCCCACTGCAGCAATACATGAGATGACTCCAGAGGAGAGGTATATTGGTAGGAAACCAGATATTTCTCATTTGAAAATTTTTTGTTGCATTGCCTATGTACATGTGCCAGATGAGTTGAGATCCAAGTTGGATCCAAAAGCTGAGAAGTGCACCTTTATTGGTTACTCTCTGCAGCAAAAAGGGTATAGATGCTATAACCCTTCTACTCGTAAGTTTACAGTGAGCAGAGATGTTGTTTTTGATGAGATGAGTAGCTGGTATAAACCAGTAAATGTGATTGATAATGTAGATGCACAAAATGGTAATGCTGCACAGAATTCACAGCAGCAATCACAAGATATTAGTGGACCTGGAGCGTCCTCTAGCAGTGGTTCACATTCTTCACCATGGATAGGCAGATTGAGCTCAGGAGAATCTTCTCAAAGCAATGTAGATAGTGGTATGTAGGTATCACGAAAAGGAAAAGAGAAGGTAGATCAGCCCATGTTTGATGTGAATGTAGGTCACTCTTATGTGGATGGTGAATCCAGTGGCTCAGAACAGAGCATTGATGATGAGTTGGGTATTCCTTCTATTGTTACACCTGGAGTAAGGAATACCAAGGATGTTTTGAGAGCACCTGGAAGTGAGCCTACTTTGCGTAGGTCTACTAGAGCTAGGTATCCTATGGATAGGCTGAAATATGATGGATTTACAGCCATTCACTATGCCTATATGGTCAAAGTGATACAGAAACTAGAACCCACTTCTTTTGAGCAAGCCATGGGAAAAGAAAAATGGGAGAAAGCCATGGATGAAGAAATGGATGCCTTGGAAGAAAATGCTACATGGGAGTTGGTACTTTTGCCTAAAGATAAGAATGCAATTGGTTGTAAGTGGGTTTATAAGGTGAAGCACAACACAGATGGTTCTGTGAACAGATCCAAGGCAAGATTAGTAGTCAAGGGCTATGCACAAACATATGGCATTGACTATGAAGAAACATTCAGTCCGGTTGCAAGGATGGCAACCGTAAGAGCAGTCATTGCTATGGCTGCATCAAAGGGATGGTCTTTACATCAGATGGATGTAAAGAATGCCTTCTTGCATGGTGATTTGCAAGAAGAGGTCTATATGGAGCAGCCACCAGGTTATGTGCATGCTGTTCATCTTGAGTTTGTTTGCAGGTTGAAGAATGCCTTGTATGGCTTGAAGCAAGCACCTAGAGCATGGTCTGACAAGATAGAACAGTATCTTGTCACTATTGGCTTTCAGATTTCCAGAGCAGATTTCTCACTTTATGTGAGAAAAACAGAGAAAGGTATTATGCTACTTGTCATTTATGTTGATGATTTGATTATGACAAAAGACAGTGATGAAGATATCCTTCATGTGAAAATGCTATTGAAGCAGAAGTTTGAGATGAAGGATTTGGGAGAGCTGCATTATTTCTTGGGCATTGAGGTAATTAGATCACCAAGTGGGATACAGCTCTTGCAGAGGCAGTATGGATTGGACATGCTGTCCAAATATGGGATAACAGGCTGTAAGCCTATTTCAGTTCCTTTGGAGCAGAATGTAAAGCTGAGCATAGATGCAGGTGAGCTTCTAGAAGACCCTACTATGTACAGACGCATAGTAGGAAGTTTGATTTATATGACTATTACCAGGCCAGATTTGAGCTATGCTGTTGGATTGGTAAGTCAGTTTATGCAGGCTCCAAGGAAACCACATTTGGATGCGGCTAGACACATACTCAGGTATGTGAAGTCCACATTGCAGTATGGACTATTTTATGAGACTGGGGTTCAGATACAGTTGCATGGATACACTGATGCTGATTGGGCTGGTAGTATTTCTGATAGACGATCTACCAGTGGATATGTGTTCTCTTTTGGGAGTGCTGCAGTCACTTGGAGCAGCAAGAAACAGCCTACAGTTGCCTTGTCAAGCACAGAGGCTGAGTACAAGGGTGCAGCAATGGCTGCATGTGAGGTAGCTTGGTTGCATAAGCTACTTTATGATATGCAACAGTCTACAGATGGGCCAGTTGTCATTTATTGTGACAACATGAGTAGTATACACTTGGCAAATAACCCAGTCCATCATGCTAGAACAAAGCACATTGAGGTGCATTATCACTATGTGCGAGGGAGGGTCTTACTAGGTCTTATTGATCTAGTTTATGTCAGCACAGAGGATCAGGTAGCTGACATATTCACGAAGGCATTGGGCGTAGAGAAGCTGCGCAAGTTCAGAGACCTGCTTGGTGTGCAGGAATTGGGATTGAGCTCGAGGGGGAGTGTTGAGATATCGAGCTCCACTCGTGATACGTCAGGGTGACCGTTGTGTATTTATGTCACCGAGTTGTCAGTTGCAGATGCGGTTGGTACACCACCCCCGAATAATAGCTACATGATAGATATCCTTATCTACTCTAGTTCGTGGCTCAGTTAGTATGCCACCTTAGTTAGTTGAGTTTGGTTTGAGACCCATATCTAGGGTTCTTCTATTTCTTTGTACTTGAGTTCTTTTGGCTTCCACAACGAAGAAGAGGAAAAGTGTTTTCAGCCTCCACCCTTGTGTGTATTCCCCCATTGTGCAAGCAAGAAAGCTACAAGTGAGACTCCTTCCTTCTCTCCCACAATCTTGACAAGTTCATGATCCTGCTCCTCTTCCGAAGCAACCTCCACCTTCTGTTCCAACTCCTCCTCCATTACAACCCAATTCTGATTCGGAGGATGAGCCCCCTGCTAGATTCTCTCGCAGTAAAAGATTACGCACTAAAGGGCCCCTTAGTCCTGTTTCTATTTCAGTTTCTGATTCTCCTACACATGACTCCATTCCTCCTATTTCTACCAATTCCCTTCCTTCATTCTTGTCATGTCCTAATCTATTTGCAGCACAAAGGGATGGGTAGTTGGATAAACAAATCCCTACTTTCTTACAAACAATGTTAGCTAGACCTTTGCTTCCTCAGTTAGTTTCTGGTGTCTAGGCTACATTGGAGACTTCACTGATGACTTGTCTTCAGTCGATTTACACAGGGGTGTATACTTCCTTGCAAGACAAAGTCGATTCCCTGACTAGTCAATTGAGTAAGGCTTTGGAGGATCTAGCATCTGAGAAAGCCGCCCTGATGGATATTCACAAACAAACGACTGAAGCTACTACCATGATGGATTCCCAGAAGGCCACCATTCAGAAGTTAGAAGCTCAAGTAGTTACCCTAGAAGCAGAGAATGCGTCTTTGACTAAAGAGAAGAATTCTATCCTTGAGGAGATGAAGAAAGTAGGGATAAACAAATCCCTACTTTCTTACAAACAATGTTAGCTAGACCTTTGCTTCCTCAGTTAGTTTCTGGTGTCTAGGCTACATTGGAGACTTCACTGATGACTTGTCTTCAGTCGATTTACACAGGGGTGTATACTTCCTTGCAAGACAAAGTCGATTCCCTGACTAGTCAATTGAGTAAGGCTTTGGAGGATCTAGCATCTGAGAAAGCCGCCCTGATGGATATTCACAAACAAACGACTGAAGCTACTACCATGATGGATTCCCAGAAGGCCACCATTCAGAAGTTAGAAGCTCAAGTAGTTACCCTAGAAGCAGAGAATGCGTCTTTGACTAAAGAGAAGAATTCTATCCTTGAGGAGATGATCGACTTAGCCAGTAGGTTGGGTACTTGTGAGGTTAGCTACAATCTTCTCAAGAAACTATTGAGTCACAGAAGACGATGATTGTAGAGCTTAATCAGAAGATTTTTACTCTTTCTGTTTCTCCACCTCCTGTGGTTTCTTCTGTAGTATCTTCCAATGAGGAGCTTGACCAGTTACAGCAGAAGGCAAAGTTGTATAATGGTTTTTCTGCTAAGGTAGAATGCCTTCAACAACGTATGAACTATGTGCAAGATGATTTTACTAGTTATGCTGAGCTAGTGTCACCCCCACCGTCTTTCTGGATCAAGTATAATTAGCAGCATTTTGCCTTGTATATCTCTTTGAGCAATGTGGATTTAGAACCTCCAGAGGATGGGTGGCAGAATTTGTGGTATGCAGATTTACTGAAGTCTGTGTTTGGCAGATTTGTTGATTAGCTGATTTCGCATGACATACAGTTGCTGTCTTTCATGTATCTTACAGGGCATTTGCAAATTCCTAATGACAAAGATATCAATTTATATGTGGGAGATGTCATCTTACAGGTTGTGATGTATGTACATTCAGTGGAGCTTCTTTTAGCTGAAGGATTAAAAACTTATCATGAGCAGGCGTCTTGGTGTAGAGGACATGCTTGGCATCTACCTTTGGAGGATGTTGATTTGGAGCCTCGTCGTCTCAGGAGTGTATTCCACAAATCTGATATCCATCCTTTGCAAACTCAACTGTTGCATCATATTTCTGATCATCCATTATTCACTGATTCTTTTTTCCAAGATCTTTCTTATCGTTGTTCTTTTTATCCATTAGATCCCACTGATCTTTTGGCTTATTCTCTTATGTCCTATCGTTTTCCGTTGTATATTTCCCTCTTCACTTCCAACCCTGACACTATTCCTCTGTTGTCTTTTATTCCTTCTAGTTCCCCTCACATTCATGTCTTTACTTTTTGTCCTTTAATTGCCGATCCGATATTATCGCCTACCCCTTCTGAACCTCCTCCTAAGGTTCCTCATGTTCCTTCTGTTTTCTCAGCAGATTCTCTTCATAAGTTTTTGCTGAATTTTCCATCTTTCTTATCTCTTCATTTCCCTTCTTTTTATGATCTATCCTATCCTCCTTTACAATGCTCTCCTCTTATTCCATTCCCCTCTCCTTTCGATTACATTAACCTTCCTCCTCAATCAGTGTTCGATACACCAGGGTATGATAGTGACATACTTCATCGACGATAGTGGACATTGCATGATTCTGTGACAGGACCTGTGTTTAACTGGCCTTTCATTCCAAGGTCCTGGGATACCTCTACAGCATGTTCGAACTCTTACCTTCATTTTGCTCGGGTGCCAACTCATTTTGAGGATACCTCTATAAGTCTTGCAGGTCATTTTTTCTGGTACCTTGCTTTTATGCATCAGTAGTCTAATTTGAATACTCGCAAGTGTATCCCCCGTTTGATCATCAATCAGAATGTGGATGTGACTGCTCCTCAGATGGATATTCTGTATTACTTCGCACAAGCTTTCCCTACCAGGTTTCTTATTTTGTTGGAAAGGATGTGTTGTATACAGTTTCTCCAGAATGTGCCTTTGCATTTTGTAGATGAGAGTAAAACTCTGGAGCGTCTCACGTCTAGCATGCAGTTTAAGAAGAAGTGTCTACATCTTGCTTAGCAGTGGAGTTCTTTTTGGATGTATCAGTTCTTTTTCTTTAATGGAAATCTTTTTCCAGAACAAAACAGAAGCTAAAAAGAAGGTATCAAAACTAATCAAAACCTCAACAGAACTTATCAAAACATCATAGAGCTTCATATTCCTACTAAAAATAATCATGAACTACCAAAACATAATCAATATCATCCAAAACACTCCCAAACATTTCCATTAACAACCATACATCACTCTAAATCCATCAAAAATCAACAATTTAGACATCAAACACAACAAAAAGCAGTCAAAAATTTAGTCTTTTTCTACTCTCAATAGTCAGAGACAGAGGCAAAAGCAGAAGGAGAAGCAAAAGACATAACAGAGAGCTTGTTCTTCTCTTATAGAGCGCCCACAGAGCCAGAAATAGAATCTAAAGAGGATGAAAGTAATAAAGCAGAAAAAGGCTATGAAAGCAAGCTAGAAGAGCTTATCCTCCTCACAAAAGGTAGAGATGAAAAAGAAGTGCCAGAAGTTCCAGAATCCTCAGAAACAGAAGATCCCTTTGTGCTTGACATAATGACTATGGTATCCTTTGGATTGATTAATGAGTCACATCATAAGCAAAGCCTCTATAATAAATGGATTAAGAAAAATAGGTCTTCCTTCAGTAGTGGCTTTTGTTTCCTGAAGTTACCCTTCTTAAGAGAAGATGATGACAATGCACCTTGCTAACAACCACCAGCCCTGTAGCTTAAACAAAACTGAGAAGGTTCTTTTTTTGTAACGTTCTTGGATGCATCCTTGAAAGACAGGTCCTTGAGCCAACAAGTAACTCATCCTCAAACCAAACCTGAAACTACAACGATACCCTCCATTAAAAGAGGATATTAGTTCGAATGAATAATCAGAAGAGGAGACCACCCCCATAAAGGAGTTGGATCTCTACCCAGAAGCAATCTGATGGACATTCATTTGTCAAGTGGAAGGAGAAAAACAACTAATGTTCGTGGATGCTGAAGGAATTGAATGTCACCTAAAGGTGGGAATTCCTTCAAAAGAAGAATTATTGGTCCTGCAAGGCCTACTAAATGAGAACTTAGACATGTTTCCATGGTCGTATAAAGATCTAAAGGGGATTGATCCCATAGTATGCCAACACCACATCGACCTAAAGCCTGATGCCAAGCCTATGAGGCAAAGACACAGGCATATGAATCCAAATTATGCTGCCCTAGTGAAGGCCGAATTACTGAAGCTCCTTGAAGTTGAGTTTATTTATCGAGTGATAGTACCTAAGAAGAACAGAAAGCTGTGAATATGTGTGGACTTCCGGAAGCTAAATTCCAAGATGAAGAAGGATCATCTCCCTATCCCTTTCACTAACCAACTGTTGGACACGATGGTAGGCCATGAGCTCTATTCCCTCTTGGATGGATTTATGGATACAATCAAGTCCAAATTGTAGAAGAGGACCAATCCAAAACAACCTTCACAATGGAATGGGCAACCTATGCTTACAGAATGATGCCATTCGGGCTCTTTAACGCTCTTGCTACTTTCCAACAAGTGATGATGGCTGCCTTCCTGAACCATCTGCATGATTTCTTGAGGTGTACCTTGATAACTTTGTGTCTATAGCCTAATCCGTGAGCATTGGGGACACTTAGAGCAGTGTTTTGAAAAATGTCGAGAGTATGGGATTTCTCTCAACCCTAACAAATGTGTCTTTGGCATCTCATCAAGAGTTCTTCTAGGCCACATTGTCTCTGCAAAAGGGATAACAACAGATCCTGCCAAGATTGAGAAGATTGTCGCCTTAATAGCCCCAACCAACCTTAAACAATTGAGGGGATTTCTTGGCCATGTGGGATATTACAGAAGATTCATTGTGTACTTTGTGACAAAGGCAGCCCCTTTACATAAACTCCTAAGAAAATATGTAGACTTCATGTGGAACATTGATTGTGACAAGGCATTCAACATCCTGAAGCAGTGTTTGATTGAAGCACCCATCCTGCGCCCTCATAATTGGGGATGAAGGAGTTCCATGTGCACAATGATGCATTAGTTGAAGGCCTAGGTGCAGTCTTATGCCAAAAGGGCCTATCTAAGTTAGATCAACCTATCTATTATGCAATCCAAAAAGCAACTGACAAAGAGTGAAACTACATAGTAATGGAGCTTGAGTGTCTGGCAATGGTGTCTACCTTGGAGAAATTCGGACACTATCTACTGTCGACTCACTTCAAATTCTACATGGACCATGAAGCCCTATCCTCCTTGATGAACAAGGCTCATGTGAAGGGAAGAATGATGAGATGGCTTCTTTTGTTTCAAGAGTTTGACTTTGAAGTAGTTACCAAACCCAGTCGCTCTCATGTCCTAGCTAATCATTTGTCGCGCATCCTTCAAAGTGATAATGAAGAAGAGCAGGATGATCTAGACCTTCTTGATGCTTCCTTGTTTCTAGGGAAACTGTTACCCCATGGTACACAGATATAGCCAACCTCCTTGTAACCCAACAATATCCCCCTGGTATCTTAAGCCATGAGAAGAAGCTTTTGTTGGAATCAGGTTCCTACTTCAAATTCTACATGGACCATGAAGCCTTGTCCTCCCTGATGAACAAGGCCGATGTGAAGGGAAGAATGATGAGATGGATCCTTTTGTTTCAAGAGTTTGACTTTGTAGTTACCAAACCCAGTCGCTCTCATGTCCTAGCTGATCATCTGTCGTGAATCCCTCAAAGTGATGATGAAGAAGAGCAAAATGATCCAGACCTTCCTAATGTTTCCTTGTTTCTAGTTGAAACTATTACCCCATGGTACGCAGATATAGCCAACCTCCTTGCAACCCAACAATATCCCCCTGGTATCTTAAGCCATGAGAAGAAGAAGCTTCTGTTGGAATCAGTCCCCTACACCCTGTTAGGAGGTGCTTTGTACAAGAAAGGCAAGGACGAAGTCTTGCAAAGATGTGTTGTAGGAGAAGAGATTGGCATATTATTGAAAGCATGCCATGACGAGCCCTATGGTGAACACTTCGTGCGAGAAGTGATAGCCCAAAAGGCCTTACTTGTAGGATATTGGTGGCCAACTCTCCACAAGGATGCCTATGATTATTGCAAATGGTGTGATGCTTGTCACCGAATGGGAAAGCCTACAAAATCTATTGACATGCCCTTGCAACCAATCCTTCCCCTCAAGTCGTTTGAGAAGTGGGGAATTGTTTTCATGGGCCCCATTGATCCACCAACCAAAAGGAAACAAAACATATACATCTTGGTCTATACATACTACGTAACCAAGTGGTGTGAAGCTAAAGCTCTAAAGCGAGATGATAGTAATAGTGTGACATTGTTCTTGTACGAGAACATCATCACTCATTTTGGCAATCCCCTAGAGCTTGTCAGTGATGACTGAGGTACTCACTTCCTTAATAAGATCATGGAAGAGTTGACAGAGATGTACAAGATCCATTATCTTAAGTCCACACCTTATTACCCCAAAGCCAATAGCCAAGTCAAAGTTACCAATCGCATCCTATGCTCAATTGTGACAAGAACGATAGTTGCACATCATCATGATTGGGATGATCGACTTACAGAGGCCCTCTAGGCATACAGAACCTCCCATAAGGTTGCTACAGGCTTAAGTAAGTTATCGTGAATATATGTGTACATCATGTGGGTTCAAAATAATGTATTTTTAAAATACTATTTTAATATATTTTTTACATACAAAAAGGTATAATATAAAGGGGTTATTTACAGATTAAATATAAAAGGATTATGTTTTATTTAGGAAAAATTCACAGATAAGGATATTTATAAATAGGACTTGAATGCACGTGATGTAGAGGATATACTATATAACTTCCTCAAGGCTACAAGACAAACCCCTTTCTAATTGGTGTATGGAACATAAGCCATCTTTCCTGTTGAACTCGAGCTACCCTCTTTGCACGTGGCCATCAAAGAACGCATGGGAGATGACGAGTCTCTACAATGCCATATCTTGCACTGGGAGTGTCTCGATGAGACTCACAGGATGGCCCTATAGTGCATGGAAGCCACACAAGCTCACAGAAATACCTATCTCATGACAACTTCATTAAGCAGAAGGAGTTCAAGGAAGGCAACTTAGTCCTAGCTTATAATTCTTGATTTGGCAAGTTTCCAAGTAAGCTTCAACAACATTGGATGGGCCCTTATAAGGTACTCGCCATCAATTCTAATGGTTGTCCAAGTCCAAACAATTGATGCTTTGGATGATCCCTTCCTAATTAGTGGCTATCGCCTCAAGAAGTATTACCCCCCTAGGGATCCTGACAATCACCTTCAATAACTTCTTTATTCCTTGTATGACGGTTGATACGCCTTTACCTAATGCTCCTGATAACCCTCTTACTGAACTTGATGATGTGGTTTCATTTTGATAGCCCCTCACAGCCACCTTTGGCTTCCTTTTCGTCTAATGCAACAGAGGTGGTGAGGATGGTTTTGATACATGGTGTTCTTTCCATTCTACTCTTCAAAAACAATTTTTTTTAAAAAATAAAAATATAGCGGTCATGGGAGAAAAGGACTTTGATCTCCCTATCATGCCAACCTATTCTTTGAGAAAAGGTGGAAACACCCTTAGGAGTAGGGAAAAAGAAAAGAAAAAAAGTGAAAAAAAACATAAAAATAAAACTATTATGGGAGAAAAGGAAGCAATTTCCTATCATAACAGGCCTCGTTCTAAGAAAAGGTGGCACACACCCTTGGATGGGAAGCTGGCTGTGGAAAATGTGGTACTCTTGCAGATGAAGTTTTCGAGCTGCTTTTCTTGGTACGTGGAATCTTGTAACCTCATCTGTGCTTCTGGTTCCTACAACAAACTAAGTTTCCAACATGAAATCCAAGCACTTGAACTTGTTGGCTACCTCCCTAGGTATTCCTCTTCATCAACTAATCCACGCTGACACCATCAACCAGACGAAGCTGATCCTCATCGACAAACCTAGAGTGTTGTGAGCTTTCATCCTAACCAGATGGGAATGTGAGTACAGGCTACCCTCCTATATCTATCAACAGAGTGTGAGACAGAGGGTGGGGTGAATGACCAATCCTTGCCATTTATATCCAACAGAGAGGTGAGATGTGTGAATTGAGAGTTGCATGCACGGGATGGGCCTCTCAATGCACAAAGCACAAACTTGTTCCTGTGCATGGCATTATAAGCCTCAGTGGCCTTCCTTCTTACACCGTATGTAGGGATATGGCGAGATGTACAGTTGCACCATGAATTGTGCACAAGGTATATACCCTTTGCACATGTGACAATGAAGATAGCATCAATGGGTTTCAAGAATAGATTGCCCTCTTGCATCTATTAATAGAGCGTGAGAGAAAGGGGGGCTGAGTGTGACTGATGTTTCCTCAAACAATTATTGAGAGGTGTGGATCGAGGGATGTTACGACACGGTGTCACGTCATTCTCATTTCCCTATGCACATATGGGACGGGTTTTTGCCATCACCCCAAGACATGTCACCTTGTTCTGTACACTACACTACAAGACTTCTTGACCTTCCTACTTGCATCTATGCTAGATGGGGGGATGCACTAATGCACCATCAACTGTGCACATTGGCATACTCCCTCTGAACCATCTCCCTTATTGATTTCTAAACTAGGTGTGCGATTAAATTTCCATCATTATTCAAATCGAGTGATGTTCATTGTGGGGCGAGTGACTATTCTTTCATTCCATTTGAGTGACCATGAGCTAAGTGCAATATCCCTCGTCATCAATGATTTCCCACAATTCCCTCATCAACAACAGAACTACCTCCCTGGGTACTACTATGTGGTCCATACCATGTTGAAGATGTGCTGTGAAGACAGTTTGGAACCTCTTGCAATTGATGACGACACAACAAGTGATATCAACAAATCAACTTTAATTCTCAACAACATGGGCCAAGTTTTTCTAACCCTGCATCTTCTGTTTCTTGTGATGGTCATGCTTTAAGTGTGGGGACGTCCGCAATTTGTCTGATGTGTGGTCTTAGGTCCTTGTTACTCAGTTCACCCTTCCCGGTAAGGTCTTAAGTGTGGGGATGCATCCCTACGTGTCTATGTTGCATACCCTTCCGCATCTACCATGATATGCTCATGCATGTTTGCCATGTCTTGATTTTACTTTGATGGGGTCCCTTCTCCACCCACGCATCCTTCTTTACCCCCTTCTTATGGCCATTTCTTTTCTATTTCCCTTTATCCCTTGTTTGACCATTTTTCCATGAGAGTATATCTTTCGTTCACCGAAACGCCCATCCAACCTAATAGCCAGGTTTGTCCCTTTAACCTAGCTACTTTTCCTTTTTACAATCCCCCTTAGATCTTGAGTTATTAAAATTTAAAGTTTTTTTGTCCATTTCACGTGTTTTCATGCAAACATGCATTTTTCACATCAAAATTGCAATCTGATGAGCTAGCCCTGTCCTCCACCTTCCCATGGACATTTTTCCTTTTTATTCCCTATCATTCCGATGTATGGTTTGTCTGTTATTACTTTCTCTGTAAATTTGGGTCATTTCTGTATGTTTTTGACTATTTTTTCATGTGAACCTACCTTAATTATCTCCGAATTTAATTTTGATTGCATAACCATGTCCGACTTGGTTCCTTCTTGATTTTCCCTTTTTCCCATCCTGTTTTGGCCTACCAATTTTATTTTCTTACTTTTTCTATGTGTTTTTATGATCTTTTTTCTTCTTTTTTCCATTGTGAATGCCCCCTAACACCCTCGGAATTGCATTTTGACAGGAGAACTTGTTCCACTCCCTTCCCTTGACATTTTTCCTTTTTGTTGCCCTCCATTCCGATCCTCGAATTTCTCCGTATTAATTTTCTACTCTGTTTTAAATTGTGTTTTTACCATTTTTCCCATGCGAATGTGCTTTCCATCGCGTTCATTCCGCATCCGCCATCCCTACACCTACTTGCATTTGCTCCACGTTCCCAGCACTGCAAATTTTTATACCCCCGCCCGTGCGTGGGAGGGGGAAACTTTTATCTTTTATCTTTTTTTCTTATTTTTTGTTATTTATTATTATTATTATTATTATAAATAATAAATTTCCCCCAACCACTCCTCACGTCCCCTCATCCCCCCTCTTCCTCTTCCCTCTCTCTCTCTCTCTCTCTCTCTCTCTCTCTCTCTCTCTCTCTCTCTCTCTCTCTCTCTCTCTCTCTCTCTTTCTTCCTCTCTCCTTGACTCCTTCCCTTCTCTCTCCCCTCTCTCCTTCTCCCCACCCTTCTCTTACTTCTCCTTCTCTCCACCCTCCTCCTCCTTCTCCCCACCCTCCTTCTACCCCTCCTCCTCCCGCCCCCTCCTCCTCCTCCTCCCCCTTCCCACCTACCAAAGTTTCCATTACACCCCTGTTGCCTTGCTACCTCCCCTCTACCCCCCCCACGCCCGCAAGTCTGCCGCCGCCCACTGTGGCTTACCCTCGCCCCCAAGTTTACCGCTGCTCGCTGGGGTTTCCCCCTCCACCCCGACCGCCCATTGTTTCCGTCCACCTCCACCACTAACCCCCCACCATAACCCCCTCTTACATCCCCTTACCCACCCCCATAAGCCCCCCCATCTCATCCCATTACACCCTCCCTTTCCCACCCCCACAAGCCCCCTTTCCCACCTACAAAAACCCTTTTCCCCATTAACCCCCTCGCAGGGCTCCCTTCCCATGGGAACCACAGTCCCTGTGACACCCCCCTCAGGCCCCCTTTCATAATGGAACCACATCACGGACAAACATAATATAGCCCTTACAAAAAAAAAATCATACACTTAACCAACACATGATACATCCATTTTCCAATTTTTTCATGTCTCTTACCCTTTTTTTTTTCATGGTATTATTATTTGGTTGTTCCATATGTTACAGGAGGGCAACTGTTATCTAGTCGCCCTATTGTTTTCACTCATGAATTTTTTTGTTCTACGGATTTCTTGGACGAGGACTTGCATGCTTCAAACCTTGCGGGTGTCCACACACCATCATGTTATTTCTTTTTTTTTCCTCTTCCACGTGCACATTACACACAAGTAATTATAAATAAAAATAACCCGACCATTGTACCCACAAAATTAACAGATGCACTTTCGTAAATTTGTAATTAAAATGAACCCGATTATTAATTGTGAAAGAAACCCCTGCTATTGCATGCGCACTTTGGTACAATAACCCACCTAATTTCTAAAATTAATCCATAGTGCACGCACACACATGCTATTCAAACACAATTAATCTTTGTAATTAAAAATGAACCCCCCAAAGTCACACATGCAGAGGCTTTGTGCCAAAGATCATGTAATTTCTAAACACAAATTGCATTTAGTAGAGACCCCTAGTCCAAGTCAAGTCAAAATGAGTGGGGATGGGCTACGTGAATGACTCACCTTGCATTAATGAATTAATTTAATAATCAACGGAGCTTAATTTATCATCTAAAAAATGAATTCGATAGCGATCATCTGCTGACTTCACTGCACCTTAGGTATACGCCAATGTTTACAGGGATTGGGATTTCTTAATCAAAGATGTCAGTCGTATTTGTCTGAGTTTATTCTAGTGGTCCAAATCTGTGATTCTGTTTTGAGTCTAGTCAGTGTGCTTGAGATATGGTGTGCTTGACTTTTTGTTCTTTGGAGTGCTTAATTACACGGTTTCAGGGTGCCTGATTATTTTCTACATCGCATGAAGCTTTTGGTCGCATGAGTTCGTAGGTCATGTCGAAGTTTTTATGTAGGATGTGGATTGCTTGGGAAAGTCTAGTTCAATCCTATCTGTTCTTCTATTTCTTTTTCTTGATATTTTTCTTAGTGGTGGTTTGTTTTGGTTTTTCATGAATTTTCCTATTTTTCTTGGTTTTGTGTGTTTGGATATCCTATGTAGTCTGAATGGCATCAACCTCTAGTTTCTTGATTGTGATCCAGCATGTGCCATTGCTATTACATGACTATTCCCTTCTCTTGGAGGAAAATTGTATTCACCATGCTAGCCTTTATTAATTTTTAGCAATTAAGTTTCCGCCAATGGACAACAAGCTCTGCTACTCTTTCCTGATGTCATACAAAAAATAGTCTAGTTTGGTCTATGATCGACGCTTATGCCTATCCACTGCCAATATCAATGAAACGTTATGTCTGCCTCTTACAGCTTCCTTTGCACCTACTGGCAATCAGTTATTGACCGCCGAGGATATCCTTTCATTTCTTTAAAAGGATAAATCTACCTCTTTGGTGTCCAACAAAATTATTACTAGCTCTGGGGTTTCTGTTACTCATACCTCCTCTCTGGTGTGGAAGCAAATATGTTAGTTCCTACAAGATAGATTCATGTCCAAAAAGCCTACTTCCAAATGTCTATCCACCAAGGAGCTTTTTTTTAAATCCTTGAGGGAGCCAAGTTTAATTGGATTGCTTTCATGTTGGCCAAGATGGATCAACATTTTTAGAGAGTCAGAAAAGGTCAAGGTAGTAATATTTCTTATGGTGTCTTTCTTCAAAAAAATATTACTTTTGCCCCTCCTCCTGGTGGTGTGCCAGTGGTTGATCCTGCTCCTCTTCCAAAGCAACCTCCATCTTCTGTTCCATCTCCTCCTCCATTATAACCAAATTCAGAT
Organism: Lygodium microphyllum; assembly: GCF_053477565.2. Taxonomy (NCBI): domain Eukaryota; kingdom Viridiplantae; phylum Streptophyta; class Polypodiopsida; order Schizaeales; family Lygodiaceae; genus Lygodium; species Lygodium microphyllum. The sequence goes on along the minus strand of NC_141158.1, from coordinate 94,071,706 downwards.
ATGGAGGATAAGTCCCCCTCCTAGGTTTTTTCGAACTAAACACAGACGTACCAAAGGGCTACCTAGTCCCTCTTTAGCTTCAATTGCAAATCCTCCTGTGTAAGACATGTTGAGATATCGAGCTCCACTCGTGATACGCCAGGGTGACCGTTGTATATTTATGTCACCGACTTGTCAGTTGCAGACGCGGTTGGTACACCGCTCATGAATAATAGCTACATGATAGCTATCCTTATCTACTCTAGTTCGTGGCTCAGTTAGTATGCCACCTTAGTTAGTTGAGTTTGGTTTGAGACCCATATATAGGGTTCTTCTATTTCTTTGTACTTGAGTTTTTTTGGCTTACACAACTAAGAAGAGGAAAACTGTTTTCAGCCTCCACCCTTGTGTGTCTTCCCCCATTGTGCAAGCAAGAAAGCTTCAAGTGAGACTCCTTCCTTCTCTCCCACAATCTTGACATGGTATCAGAGCCTTGTTCGTGGTAAGGAGCTCAAGAAAGCAAGCCAAGCTCGCGGTGTTCTGGTAAGAGGAGCAGTGTTGCTTTCATTTTCTGTTTTGGGAGCAGATCTCTGTAGGTAGCACAGCCGGAAATTGCAGGAGTGCATTGTCTCAGGTTGAGACGCCCTTCGCGGTGAAGCAAGAGGGCAGTATATGCTGCGGGAGAAGGGCTTTAGCCCTCGGCGACCTTGTTTTTTTGATTTGAGGCCATTTCGGGGCCTGTTTTGCAGACGGAAGTTTTCTGCACGCACTCAGGAAAAGGCTCAGTTTTATGCTATGCGACCACTGTTCTACAGGTCGGTGAAAAGTTACTGTAGAAATTGCATCGTATGCTTGTGCGCAGAGACATTGGGAGTTTCAGAATCATCCTTGGTTCCTGTTTATGCAAAATCGTCACTAGGAAGTGACTGTGTGGTCAAATACCACTTTCGCCAGTTTTGCAGATTTGCCCTTGTGAGGGTGAAGTTGTGTTTTTTGCAGTGACAGAATTTCTTGCAGTATTCTGTAATGGCGTCTGATTCTCTTTCACAGATTGTCACTGAAAAGCTTGACAAGAACAACTTCCAGGCATGGAAGTTTAGAATGACGAATTTCCTTATGGGAAAAGGATATTGGGAATTTGTTGCAGGAAATGAAGAAGAACCGGTTCTTCCTGATGTTCCCAATCAACAGCAAATGCAGGCATTCAAAGCATGGCATGAGAGAGCCAGGAAAGTTATGTATTGGCTGTCTATCAGTATTTCAGACTCTATGATTGTGCATATTCAGGATGCAAGTACGCCAAAGGAGGCATGGGATACTTTGTCAAAAATGTATAGCACAAATACGCAAGCCAGGAAAATGCAGCTCAAGCAAGAGTTGCATAATGTGCAAAGAGAAAGTATGAGCATCAACGACTACCACATGAAGGTGAAGAAGATTGCAGATGCACTTGCTTCCATTGGGTCGCCAGTGGAAGATGATGATTTAGTTTCCGTGACCTTGAATGGTCTAGGAAAGGATTATGCATAGTTTCGGACATCCATTTCAGTTCGTGAAAGATTTCCTGATTTTGAGGAGTTGATTGCTCTTCTAATTTCTGAGGAACAGAGAAATGGTGGTGCATCTTCTTCAGGAGGAACTTCAAAAGAAGCTGTCTTCTACTCAAATGCTAGAAGAGGTAGAGGCAGAGGTAGAGGAGGCCGATTTGGAGGCCGTGGCAGAAATCAGAATATGCAGCAAACTCAAGAAAACCAGTCCTATGGAGGAGGACGTGGTAACTCTAGAGGCAGGGGGAGCCAAAGAGGTCGTGGTGGATGGCAAAGAGGCCAAAATGCAAACAGTAATGTTGAATGCTACTATTGTGGTAAAATGGGTCATATGGCTAAAGACTGCTATAAAAAGCAGAATGACATCATGAATGGAAAACTGCAACAAGGGAATTATGCATCTTCTAGTAGACAGGGTGATGACAGAAATGAGCATTTGTTCATGGTGCAGCACATGAACAATTCTCTGACAAGTGCAGAAGAAAGCAATGATGTATGGTATGTTGACTCAGGTGCATCAAACCACATGACAGGTCATGCAGAATGGATGGAGGATGCAAGGAAAATGGAAAAACCAGGATTTGTGGAGACTGGTGATGATACTGCACATCCTATTGTGCAGATTGGAAAAATTCCCTTGTCTATGCAGGGTGGGAAAAAGAAATACCTGTCCGATGTATTTCATGTCCCGAATATTACCAAGAATCTGGTTTCAGTTGGTCAAATGGTTGAACAAGGCTTGCAGGTCAGATTTAATCCTCATGGATGCTTTGTTGAGGATATGAAAAATAAAGGTCGCTTGATAGCAAAAGGAAAGAAGAAGGGCAGAATGTTTACATTGGATGCAGACATGTCTGAATTGAGTGCAGCAATGTTTGCACATGGGACCGGTGTAGTTGCAGATATTGATATCTGGCATAAACGCATTGGTCATGTTAATGTACAGCGACTTAAATCAATGCAGGCCCAAAATATTGTTGCAGGATTGCCAAAATTCAAGGTTGCAGAAATGCATAAGGTATGTGAAGCCTGTCAGTTTGGAAAACAGGCAAGGAAACCATTTCCTAGACATGTTCAAGAGAGTGAGAAGCCATTGGAATTAATCCACTCTGATGTGTGGACTACTAAAGCTGCATCTCTTGGAGGCTGTCATTATTTTGTCAGTTTTATTGATGACTGTAGCAGAAAAGTTTGGGTGTATTTTATGAAAAAGAAAAGTGAAGTTTTTGGGCATTTCAAAACTCTTAAAGCTATGGTTGAAAAAGAAACAGGCCTGCAAATAAAATGCCTAAGGTCAGATGGAGGGGGAGAGTACCTCTCAAATGAGTTTGCAAGGTTCTTGCAGGAGCATGGCATAAAGCAGCAATATTCATGCAGTCATACCCCACAGCAAAATGGAATTGCAGAAAGAAAAAACAGACATATTGGAGAGGTGTCTCGTGCCATGCTCAATGAAAAAGACCTGCCAGATTTTTATTGGGCTGAAGCAGTTGCTACAGCAGTCTACATAATGAACAGGACTCCCACTGCAGCAATACATGGAATGACTCCAGAGGAGAGGTATACTGGTAGGAAACCAGATATTTCTCATTTGAAAATTTTTGGTTGCATTGCCTATGTACATGTGCCAGATGAGTTGAGATCCAAGTTGGATCCAAAAGCTGAGAAGTGCATCTTTATTGGTTACTCTCTGCAGCAAAAAGGGTATAGATGCTATAACCCTTCTACTCGTAAGTTTACAGTGAGCAGAGATGTTGTTTTTGATGAGATGAGTAGCTGGTATAAACCAGTAAATGTGATTGATGATGTAGATGCACAAAATGGTAATGCTGCACAGAATTCACAGCAGCAGTCACAAAATATTAGTGGACCTGGAGCGTCCTCTAGCAGTGGTTCACATTCTTCGCCATGGACAGGCAGATTGAGATCAGGAGAATCTTCTCAAAGTAATGCAGATAGTGGTATGCAGGTATCACGAAAAGGAAAAGAGAAGGTTAATCAGCCCATGTTTGATGTGAATGCATGTCACTCTTATGTGGATGGTGAATCCAGTGGCTCAGAACAGAGCATTGATGATGAGTTGGGTATTCCTTCTATTGTTACACCTGGAGTAAGGAAGACCAGGGATGTTTTGAGAGCACCTGGGAGTGAACCTACTTTGCGCAGGTCTACGAGAGCTAGGTATCCTGTGGATAGGCTGAAATATGATGGATTTACAGCCATTCACTATGCATATATGGTTAAAATGATACAGGAACCAGAACCCACTTCTTTTGAGGAAGCCATGGGAAAAGAAAAATAGGAGAAAGCCATGGATGAAGAAATGGATGCCTTGGATGCAAATGCTACATGGGAATTGGTACCTTTGCCTAAAGGTAAGAATGCAATTGGCTGTAAGTGGGTCTATAAGGTGAAGCACAATGCAGATGGTTCTGTGAACAGATACAAGGCAAGATTAGTAGTCAAGGGGTATGCACAAACATATGGCATTGACTATGAAGAAACATTCAGTCCGGTTGCAAGGATGGCAACCGTAAGAGCAGTCATTGCTATGGCTGCATCAAAGGGATGGTCTTTACATCAGATGGATGTAAAGAATGCCTTCTTGCATGGTGATTTGCAAGAAGAGGTCTATATGGAGCAGCCACCAGGTTATGTGCATGCTGTTCATCCTGAGTTTGTTTGCAGGTTGAAGAAAGCTTTGTATGGCTTGAAGCAAGCACCTAGAGCATGGTCTGACAAGATAGGACAGTATCTTGTCACTATTGGCTTTCAGATTTCCAAGGCAGATTTCTCACTTTATGTGAGAAAAACAGAGAAAGGTATTATGCTGCTTGTCATTTATGTTGATGATTTGATTATGACAGGTGACAGTGATGAAGATATCCTTCATGTGAAAATGCTATTGAAGCAGAAGTTTGAGATGAAGGATTTGGGAGAGCTGCGTTATTTCTTGGGCATTGAGGTGATTAGATCACCAAGTGGGATACAGCTCTTGCAGAGGCAGTATGGATTGGACATGCTGTCCAAATATGGGATGACAGGCTGTAAGCCTATTTCAGTTCCTTTGGAGCAGAATGTGAAGCTGAGCGCAGATGCAGGTGAGCTTTTGGAAGACCCTACTATGTACAGACGCATAGTAGGAAGCTTGATTTATATGACTATTACTAGGCCAGATTTGAGCTATGCTGTTGGATTGGTAAGTCAGTTTATGCAAGCTCCAAGGAAATCGCATTTGGATGCGGCTAGACGCATACTCAGGTATGTGAAGTCCACATTGCAGTATGGACTATTTTATGAGACTGGGGTTCAGATACAGTTGCATGGATACACTGATGCTGATTGGGCTGGTAGTATTTCTGATAGACGATCTACCAGTGGATATGTGTTCTCTTTTGGGAGTGCTGCAGTCACTTGGAGCAGCAAGAAACAGCCTACAGTTGCCTTGTCGAGCACAGAGGCTGAGTACAGGGGTGCAGCAATGGCTGCATGTGAGGTAGCTTGGTTGCATAAGCTACTTTATGATATGCATCAGTCTACAGATGGGCCAGTTGTCATTTATTGTGACAACATGAGTAGTATACACTTGGCAAATAACCCAGTCTATCATGCTAGAACAAAGCACATTGAGGTGCATTATCACTATGTGCGAGAGAGGGTTTTACTAGGTCTTATTGATCTAGTTTATGTCAGCACAGAGGATCAGGTAGCTGACATATTCACGAAGGCATTGGGTGCAGAGAAGCTGCGCAAGTTCAGAGACCTGCTTGGTGTGCAGGAATTGGGATTGAGCTCGAGGGGGAGTGTTGAGATATCGAGCTCCACTCGTGATACGCCAGGGTGACCGTTGTATATTTATGTCACCGACTTGTCAGTTGCAGACGCGGTTGGTACACCGCTCATGAATAATAGCTACATGATAGCTATCCTTATCTACTCTAGTTCGTGGCTCAGTTAGTATGCCACCTTAGTTAGTTGAGTTTGGTTTGAGACCCATATATAGGGTTCTTCTATTTCTTTGTACTTGAGTTTTTTTGGCTTACACAACTAAGAAGAGGAAAACTGTTTTCAGCCTCCACCCTTGTGTGTCTTCCCCCATTGTGCAAGCAAGAAATCTTCAAGTGAGACTCCTTCCTTCTCTCCCACAATCTTGACAAGACACTACCCCTCTTGTTTGTAGCAGTTCCCTCCCTTCATTCATGTCTCGTCCTAACTTATTTGCTGCCTAAGGGGATGGACAGCTAGATCAGAAAATTCCATTTTCTTTACAGATGATGCTAGCTGGATCTGTGCTTTCCCAGTTTATTTATGGTGTTCAGTCTACATTGGAGACTTCCCTTACTTCCTGTCTTCAATCTATTTACACATGGGTTTATGATTCATTGCAAGAAAAAATTGATTCCCTGAATAGTGAGTTGAGCAAAGCTTTGGAGGACTTGGCATCTGAAAAAGCTACCCTCAGTGACATTCATAAACAGATGACTAATGATACTGCTTTGATGGATTCCCAACAAGCCCAAATCAAAGCATTAGAAACTAAAGTAACTACCTTAGAAGCTGAGAATGTGTCTTTAACTCAAGAAAAGAATGCAACTCTTAAGGACATGATAGAGTCAGCTCATAAGCTGGATACTTGTGAGGGTAAATTGCAACATTCCCAAGACAATGTTGAATCCCAGAAGAAGCTCATTAAATATCTTATGTCTTATCTTTTAAAGATGAGCTTCATCAGTTGCAGCAAAAGGATAAGCTGTGTAATGGATTTTTTGCTAAGGTAGAATACCTTCGGCAACGAATGAACTATGTGCAAGATGACTTTACTCACTATGTTGAATTGGTGTCACATGCCCCCTCCTTCTGGATTAAGTATAATCAACAGAGGTTTTCCTTGTACTTTTCCGTAAGCAATGTAGATTTGGAACCTCTAGAGGATGCATGATCCAATCTATGGATTGCAGATTTGCTGAGAGCTGTCTTTGATAGATTTGTGGATGAGCTAGTTTCACATGAAACCCAGTTATTGTCTTTAGTGTATCTAACAGAACATCTGCACATTCCTAATGAGGAGGATCTATGTTTATATGGGGGATGTGATTTTGCAAGCAGTCATGTATGTTCATTCAATGGAGCTCTTGTTAGTAGAAATCTTGAAGACTTATCATCAGCAGACATCTTGGTGTAGAGGGCATGCTTGGCATCCACCTTTGGAGAATAATGGTTTAGAATCTTATCATTTACTAAGTGTCTTTTATAAGTTTGATATCTAGCCATTGCAAACTCAATTGTTGAGCTATATTGCTGATCATCCATTGTTTACTGATTCCTTTTTCCAAGCTCTTAATTTTCATTTTTTTATTTATCTATTGGATCCTATCGATCTTCTTTCCTATTCTCTCATGTCCTATCACTTTCCTTTATATGTTTCCCTTCTTTCTTCTAGCTCTAATACTATTCCAAAAAGAAATATATTTTTCCTACTTCAAAGTGAAGCCTTTTTATGGTTGTATCATCTTTTCTTAATGAAAACTTTTTCTTTTGCTCTCCATTTTTTGGGGGCATGTGCCATTCAAACTACCTGGTATTGTGTATGTATGAGTTTTGTGTGTGTTCTATGATGTATGTGGTGTGGTGTATTATCCTCTTATGTGGAGTTGAAGATGAAGATGGACATGATTGAGAAGTTGATGGATGGTGGTTTGTGATTCTATTTGATTGATGGATGGAAGAACCTCTTATATTCTTTACAAATTTGTTGTGATTTTCTATTGTTTATAAGGTATATTAATGGATAAAGGGTTTTCCTTTCGTTGTATTCTTTATTAGATACAAGTTATAAGTCAGGGTCATGGTTGGGTGGTTTATTGAAGATGCTAAGGAAGATCAAATTGAGCTCTTTGATGAACTTGTATTCCCTTTTTCCTAGATCATCACAAGGACGCTCCCTTATTAAGTATGGAGATATGTTGAATGCTGAAATGACTTGATTTTTTTGGTTGATTTTTGTTGTTTTTGAGGGCTAAATGGCTAATTTTTTATGGATTTTGAATTATTTTTAGTAGTTTTGGAAGTGTTTAAGAATGTTTTGGATGAGGTTGATTATGTTTTGGAAGCTCATGATGATTTTCAGTAGAGATATGAGGCTTTGTGATATTCTGATAGGTTATGTTGAGGTTTTGATTAGTTCTGATAACTTGTGTTTAGCTTCTATTTTGTTCTGTTTTTCTTCTATATGAAGCATGGAGTAATGATTGATGAAGGTTGAGGTTTTTTGAAAGCTCATTGAATGATTTTAGTATGAGTTATGTGGTTCTGATGTTTTCTGTTGACCTTCTATAACCCTCTGTTGAGCTTTTGTAGAGCCTATGTTCCTGTTTTGTTCTATTATGTATGCCTCTATAGGTATTTTGTGGAATGTATGTGTGGTTTTGGGAAAATTTTCTAGCATTGGAAAGAGGTGAATGTAAGTTCAAGAGAGCTCAAGGAAGTGAAAGAAGTAGCTATGTTGAAGACTCAAGAGAAGACTGGAGTGAAGTGATAGTGATGAGCTATGAAGAGTCACTATAGTGGCTCTCGTAACCTTTCATATCAGACACACCTTTTGGGAGGGGTATTCACAACCAAAGAAGGATTATTATGGGTGATTATTGAGTATTGTAGTAAGAAGATGATGTACTATTGATTGATTCGGAGAGAGAGAGAGAGTCAAAGATAGCCAATTCTATGCCAAACAATGTATCTATATATGAGATATTGTGAGAGAAAGCTATGGAATCTTTGAAGATTAAACATTTGTGATACTTTTTCATTCAAAGTGAAGTGCTCTTTTGTATTATTGTGGTCTATCAATAAATTCTTTGAAGAATATGAAGAGAATAATGGATTTTGTAAAAGTTAAAGCCATGGAAGAATTGTTTCAATGAAGCTGTGTGAAGATTTTTTATTCGTGGTGAGAGTGGAGTTTTGAGCCCAAAATGTGCCTAAAATTTGCCAAAAAATCCAAAATTTAGGGGAAAAAGATTCAACATCGAAGGCAGCGGCTGCAGCTAGGACGATTTTAAGCACCAAGTGAAAGACGACTTTTAAAAGGTGCCCGAGTGACACTTGTGGATTTTTTATAATTTTTCCGACTATCGTGCAGGATGCGGGGAGTTGCCAGTTAGTGCAGAATGCCGAGACGGATGTGCAGGATTTCTCAGAGGACGAATCAGAGCCCGGACGCGGAAGAGCCCAAAAATTGGCCAAATTTGAAAAGGTGGACAAAACTTAGGCCAAGAGGGGGTGCCCTTTGGGAGGAGGCACCCCCCCTCCCTCATTTTCTTCACGTGGCGGCAGCATGCCATCACCATGAACAAGGCGGTGCAAAAATCGGACCCCCCTCCAAATCATGAATGGAGCATACAAGCAACCTATCTAACAGACAATATCCAGCAACTTCTCCTTCTTCCCTGATCATGTTGCCGGTCCTCGCACGAGATATGGCTAGCTGAATGAAGAGATCAGAATCTAGTATTTCTCTCTCCTCCCTCTCTCTCCTCTCTATGGGTTGTTCATGCGCACTATCTTGAAGGAGGAATTGGGAAGGCGATTGAAGGAAACGGTGATGGAGATTGATAGAGATGCTAAAGATTGATATGCAGCATTGAATTAAGAGCAATGGAGGCTCCGTCCGCTGGTCATGCAGTCATTTAATGCGTCTTGGGTTTCATAAAAAACATGGTATGACCATTTTTATGAAGAAAATGAAGGATTTTTGGTATTTTATGATGGTAATGATGTTCTTATTGGATGAAAATTTGTTTGAGTGTTGGTTGCATCATGATTAATTGCTGTTTATCAGAAAATTTTGATTTTGCAATTATTTACATGCGCTATTTAATTCCCGTAAAACTTGAAATGCGGTTTCTAAGCAGTAAAATTGTAGTTTTATCATTTCGGGTGTGTGAAATGTGTTCCTATGGGGAGAAAATGGAAGATAAATTGAATGTTAGTATGCTGAAGTGATTGGAACGAGAAAAATCAAGAAATAGTATATTTTATTGACAAATAAATCAAGAAAACTGGAAAAATAAATAGAAATACGCTTCACAAAAATAAGAAAAAATATAATGATTGTTTGTGGATGTATGGTAGTGGCAAAGCATGATGTTTAGCCTCAGCTTTCCCTATCTCTATGTCAAAGTTTGTGATTTATCACTTTTCATACATCAAAACATGACAAAATGAACCACTACACCTATGCAATGAAAGCAATACCTAAATGTAGGGGGTTGGGATGTTTGAATGGTGCGATTTGCGTGCTGATTGTTGCTGATTTTTTAATGCATATCATGACATAGAGTTCGTTGTATTTTAATTAAGAGGATAGTAGCATGGGTGTTGTCTCGGTGCTATCCTTACATCGCTGCAACGAGTTAGTGAATGAGCATTGGAAAGCTTGGTTGTGTACCACACGTTTCTGATTGAAAATTATGTTTGAGCACTTTAGGATCAACCATTTTTGCATGTGCATGTCAACCATGGTATCAAAATACAAAGAACTGGATACATAGCACCTGTTTTCGATGACGATGACCCACGCTTGAGTGTGGAAAGGCAACCTAAGCCGTAGGATAGACGTCCGTTTCTTGGGGAATTATTTGGTAAGGACACATGGTATCTCCTGGAATACGGTCAAAATGAAAGAGTGGAGTTTGTTCATTTATTCTATTTGTTGAGCAGCACATCAAGGGGCTAATCCCTGCGATGTAGGAGAGTTGCAGTGGGGCCGCAGTGATTCCACCGAGAGGTTGTCTCCCATGTATGTGATTATCGTGGCATTGATTTCCAATGTGTATGGGTTCTCCCTCTATGGAGTTTATAGAAAGAGAAACGTTGGACTACAAAACTATAAATGCATAGATTAGGCTTTAGGACAGTTCATCCTTTAGCAGCAGATAGACGCTCTTGGCCCGTGAGGCCATGAGGGTGTGTTTGTCTGTTATGAGCATGAGGTCCAGCTAGTGCCATAGCCAGTGCCGGCCCATTAGAGGTCCCATCAGTGGTGCATCTGTCGGGAGCTGCCAACCAGTGGTGGTTCTCGAATCTAGGGTTTTTAGGGACCAAAAAGTTGGTTTATGTCCTCTGACAAGGACCGTCAAGCCGAAATACACAAAGCAGAACGTGCTGAGAGGGCTAGACGGCGGTTGGAAATTGTAAGTCACTATTCTCCTCAAAGGAGCAGCCCGATACGCATAACAGGCAGTGGTCTTAGTAACCCAACTGTTGCACATAGTCCTTTAGGTGTAGGAGGAAGCGCAAGTTCTTCCTCTCTTCCACCAAGTCAACCCACTTCAAGTGGGGGTGTCATCCCATCAGTCCAAACTCCTATTGTCAATCCGATTGTTGTCATGGCACAACCCATTGCAATTCCTGCAGGGACACCGGATCTGCTAGCTTGAGGAGTTCCTTTGTCCATTTTTAATGGGTTAGCCGAAGAAGATGCATAGTTTCACATTTGTAAATTCCAAAGATTAATGTTTAATTACCGCATCCAAGATGAGGGACATCTTATTATGTTCTTTAACATGACATTAAAAGCTAGGGCTGCAGTATGGTATCATAGCATAGAGATTGGAACCATCACTACAATCGACCAATTTTATGCAGCTTTCCGAGGAGAATATGCCCCTGAAAGAGGTGGCCAATACTAGTTTCATGTTTTGAATGTAACACACCAAGATCCCCATGAGAATGTGAAAGCCTACTCCAAGAAGCTTAAGAAAGTGTTTCGTAAGTTACAAACTTACATTCCTATTCCATCGGCTGCCCAATTGCAATACTTCTTGCATGGATTGGATTTCAATATTCAAGTACAATTGAGTACTGTGGCTTTGGCTGATATAGACACCACCATCACGTGGGCAGAAGGAGTAGAGTCACGATTACAAACAGCCTACTCCTCTCAAATAAATCTTAATGCGGGTCTAGTACCTGGAGGCAATTTGCCATTGATAAATGGAAGTCAAGGGATGCCTATGAATAACCTTAATGGGAGAGGAAGCATGGTTCAAAATGTACCTTTGCTGCTAGCTCCTCCCAGTGTGACTATACCTATGGCTAGTCAGTTGGCTCCACCAAATGTTGGAGGCCAAGCTCCGAACCCTAATGTTGTTCCTGTGAGTCAACAACCAATGCCCAATCAAATTGTTAGGACAATGGAACGACGGATAGACGATCAAGGCTATGAGTGGAGTGCATCTAATGTCCTTGGCAAAGTTAAGGATATGATGAAGCACTACACTGACATGATTTCTGAACAATATCGGCAAATAGCTGTTGACGTCAATTTCCTAAAGAAGCAGCAGAATCTGATAGGGAGTCGACGTCCTGAAGAGGGTGGTCCCTCAAGATTCAGCTGTAAGTGGTGTGGCGGACAACATTTCCCTAGAAACTGTTCAAATGTTAAATGTGATATTTGTGGGAAGTCGTGCCACTTAGCCGCTACCCGTTGGAGTAAGATTAGTTCCCTCCAACAAGGGAGTAAACAGCCAGCTCCAGTTAATCATAGAGCGCAAGGTAATAACCTCCAGCAAAATGATGGACCAAGACAAATACTGCAAAGGGGAAAGACCACTATAGAGGAGTTGCCACAAGGCAATGGAGTCAGCCTTATCGAGGCTGTACGCGTCAATGGCACTGAAACCTCTAACCTACGAGCCATGACAAGAGGCCAAAAGGCTAAAGAGGGTGATAAAGATAATGCAAATCTGGTCGAGGGAAACCCTAAGCAAGGGGATAAGGGGACACAAGTCCTGAATCCTAGCGTGGAAGGGGGACCTTTAAGGCCTATTGACAAAAAAATCGATCCTAAGAAGGATGAGGAAGTTCCAAGAAAGAAGGCAAGAGCTAAAAAAGAAGCACCAAAGCCGGTTCTGAGACTAAAAGAAAGGATGGTTTTGTGAGAAAAGAGAGCTTTGGCTACCTATCATGATTTTGATTTAGCAAGTTCTCTTTGCGAAGTCAAACCAAATGTAAACCTCATACAGTTAATTAAATTATCTCCAGGAGTACGCAAGGAATTCAAGAAGATCCTGCATATTGGGTATATTGTAGAACCTTTGGGCATAGCACGAGTAGGGGAAGATTGGTTTGATCATGTTGAAAATAATTGCCCTAGGGTTCCAACATACATGGATGGAATATTAGTGGAGCATGCTATCGTAGACACTGGGTCCTCTGTCAATATCATGAGTTCAAAGTTGATGGAGAGGTTGGGTCTAGGCATCCAAAAAGATGGCTCCACCCTTCTTAGAATGGCTGATGATAGTCTAAGGCAACCAGAAGGTTGTGTTACTAAAGTCCATGTTACAGTCGCAAATGTAGAATGCTTCTTGCACTTTAGGGTAATAAGATTTGCAGGATGTCCTAGCTATCGAGTCTTGCTAGGTAGGCCTTGGATCTTACGAATAGACTGTCAAGTCGATATACCCGCCGGTCGAGTGGTTCTAGGTAGAGGTGCTAATCAAGTAATAGTCGATGCTTACCCTGAGTCTCCTCAGCGTGAGAGAGCTCCTTTATCCTCTACTGAATTAGAAACAGCAGATGATCCATCTGGTAGTGAGATATCATCCAGTGATGAATCTAAAGAGGGGTCCAGTACAGAGGATATTTATCAGATAACTCTAAATGAGCCGATAGAGCCGCAAGATAGAATAAGAGAAGCAGATGTGATTGAGTTGGACCTTGGCACGCCGAATGATTCACGGCCAATTAAATTAGGTTCCATGCTCAGTTCAGCAAAAAGGGAGGACTATGTGTCCTTGATTCAAGAATTCTGCAACATCTTTGCTTGGAGTTATTATGAATTGAGAGGCATTCCTCCCAACCTGGCTGTTCATACTATTCCTGTAAAATAAGACAGTCATCCTGTATGTCAGAAAGTAAGGCATATGCCTTTTGAATTGAGAGACATGCTGTTTGAGGAGTTACAAAAGTTATGAAAAGCTGGTTTAATCTTCCCTATACAGCACACGGAATGGTATTCACCAATTGTCATCAAGAAGAAGAAAAACAACCAGATCCGACTATGTGTAGATTTTAGAGAGCTGAATAAACAGACGGTTAAGGATTACTACCCATTGCCATTTATTGACCAGATTTTGAATCAATTAGTGGGTAGGAAAATATATTCGTTTATGGATTGCTTTGCAGGATACAACCAGATGGAAATTGCAGAAGAGGACAAGTTGAAAACACTTTCATAACTGTCTTTGGTACTTTTGCGTACCATGTGATGGCCTTTGGTTTGTGCAATGCACCTAGATCATGGCAACAAACAGCAGACAAGACCATTGGTGACATCTCCCCAGATGAGTTGAAAGTATTTATCGATGACCTGGGGGTAGCCACTATAAGGGAAAGGATGTTGATTATCTTAAGAAAATGCTTTGAGCATTGCAGACAATTTTGTATCACTCTTAACCCACGGAAGTGTTTTTTGGAGTGCCTTATGGGCTATTGCTAGGCCATGTGGTCAGTTCAGTAGGGATCGCAACTAACCCTGAAAAGATCAAGGTTATAGTTGCTATGAGTCCACCACACACTCTGAAAGAGGTACATAGCTTTCTGTCATCGGTAGGGTACTATTGGAGGTTTATAAATGCCTTGGTAGAAAGGACGTTGCCATTAACGAACTTATTATCCTTTAGCTATCTATTTGTATAGAGCGACCCTTGTAAGGTAGCTTTCGAGGATGTGAAACAGGAGCTAGTAAAAGCACCAGTTTTAAAAGCACCTAAAAGAGGTGAGGTATTTTACATATTTTTAGCAGCCACCATGCATAGTATCAGCTGCTGTTTAGCCCAAATCTAGGAGGAAAAGTGGTATCATCTGATAGCTTTTGCTAGTTGAAAATTAGGCATATCAGAAATTAACTACACCTACATGGAGAAGTTGTGACTTGCGATGGTCTTTGCAACTAAAAAATTCAGGCACTACATCCTCTATGAGAAGGTAGTTTTCTATATGAAGGCGGAAGGTCTTAGATTGCTTATGAACAAGCTACAACCGCTTGATCGTTTGGCAAAGTGGTTAATCACTTTGCAGGAGTTTGATTATGAGATTAAGAGAAAGCCACCGAGGTTGTAGGGGATTGTGGAATGCCTTGTGGATTTCGGGGAGGCGAAAGAGACTCTAGCTGAAGGAAGTGATATCAAAGAAATGTTTAAAATCGATACAGCTTCTATCCCATCTTAGTATGCTGCTATCACGCATTATCTATCAAAACAGGAGAGATTGGAGCTGGTTTATCAAAATCAAAAAAGAGGAAAATTAGACAACAGGCTTTGAATTTTTCCTTGATCACAAGAACACTATATCGGCAGGGTGTTGATGATATCTATCGCCGATGTGTGATGCCTGACGAGGTTCGCCATGACTCTGCATGTGGAGGGCACTTCGCTGGACGGTTGACTGCACAGAAAGCTTTAAGAGCTAGATATTGGTGGCCGTCCATCTTCCAAGCTTCCTTTGAGTATGTTAAGGTGATACCTGTCAAAGACATGACAACAGAGAGAATAGGAAATGCCCACTTACGCCTATTATGGCTATCCTTCCATTTGAGAAGTGGGGCATTGACTTTGTGGGTCCTATCACCCCGTCATCTACTACTCAGAAGAGGTACATTATAGTAGCAATTGATTATTTCACAAAATGGTCAGAAGCGCGGCGACGAGGTAAGACAATGCAAAAGAGACTGCAAGTTTCCTCTTAGAGCAGATTATCTGCCGTTTCGGTCCACCGAAGGAACTAGTGTCGGACCATGGAACCCACTTTTTCAATAAAGTGATCAAAAGCCTTGGCAAATCAAGCATAAAAAATGACCCCCTATAATCCGCAAGCCAACAGGCAAGTCGAAAGTACTAATAAGCAGCTTGTGGGTATCTTGTCTAAAATAGTCTCTGAGAAGAAACGAGACTGGGATAGGAAGTTGTATGTGGCAGTATGGGCGATGCAACGTTCAAGCGAGCTATCGGCCATACTCCATTTAAATTAGTTTATGGGGAAGAGTGTGTGTTACCCCTCAAAATTGAGTTGTCAACCATACAGTTTGCAATTAACCACTCTTTGGGAGATGAGGATGCACTCTTTGAACGTTTCACGACAATAGCCCACCTAGATGAACTGAAATTGCAGAGCTTATTACACCAGGAGGTAGCTAAACATCAGATGAAGCAGTTGCATGACCTTAAAGCAAAGAAGTATACCTTTAAAAAAGGGCAATTAGTTTTGTACTACGATGCGTGTAGGGAGTTGTTTCTAGGGAAGCTAGAACCTAGATGGGATGGCCCCTATAAGATTGTCAGGATAGGAAAAAATAGATCTATGGCTCTACTATCTGATCTGCAGGGAGTAGAATTTAAAAATAAGGTTAATCTAAATAAGATTAAACCTTATTATTTCTAAGTATGCTAACACGGAGAAATGCATTGCAGGTCCATGCTGGGGCTGATTTGAGACCTGCAAAAGAGCTTAAATCTAGTTGATGGGGCGGTTAATTCCTTATTTGGAGCACCCATATCTAGAGCAGAAATACCATCAGGGGAAACTTATCTGGTGGAGCAAAGGTTACAAAGTGATTGAGCAAGAAGATGGAACCTTTGTGTGGGAGATCAAAGTCTTGTGCCATCACTGCTTACGAATGTTGACAAGTATCCCTGTTGAGTTTAATGGAGAAGGTGGGATGGAGCCGTCAGTTCATCCTCTAAATATGCTAAATTTTGACTATCATAATTATGAATAGAGGAGTTTGTGATGGCAGGCTAAGTAAACCCATTGTGGATGTACACATTATATTTTGACGGAGTGTCCAAGGGCCTTAATAAAAAAGGGAGTGTTGGAGAAGTAATCCGAGATCCCTGACGTAGAGTTACGATGAAGTTAGCTGCTTATCTCGGGGTAGGATTCACTAACAACATGGCGGAGTATAAAGCCTTGATTATGGGACTGCATATTGCCAAGCAAGGTGGTATTCGGTGGTTGTTAGTAAAAGGGGATTCCCAGTTGATCTTGAATCAGCTAGATGGGACATACACAGTGCAGAATCCCATCCTTTGTATGTATCATCGAACTGCCATGACCCTACTTGAGGAGTTTGAGAGAGTGTCTCTTCAGCTGATTCCACGTTACTGAAATCAGTTCGCGGATTCACTGGCAAACCTTGCTTATGAAGAAGACCTTTTCTTCAACTGTGGTCCGAGTTTGGATATTGCTATCAATAATGAGACAAGACCCAGTCACTTGTGGGGAATGTTATTAGAGCATGCAATATATGGCACGCAATGGTTGATATGGGTGATGCAAAGAGTAGCCGAGACCCATCTACCATTTTTATCCTGGACCCATAGGCTGATTAGACAACATGTTATGCATACACCTCTTGCTATATATGCAGGAGGGATGGGTCATAATCTTATGCATTTAGCTTAGGGCTACGAGCCCTATTTTTACTCCTTGGAAAGGAGCATTTTATTGTATATCTGTAATATTTCGGGGAGGGATGTGTAGGTGCTATTTTGTTTGATCTCGTTAGGCCAAGAGGGCCAATCAATTTTCTAGTGAAGTGATTTATTTCATTAGGCCAAGAGGGCCAGTCGTCTGTTTAGTACGGGTGCAGTTAATAGTTTCTTGTTTTAGCCCTGTGCTAGATAGGTTCAAAGAAGAGCTTGGAAGGAGCCTATGTCACGTGGAAGCTTCTCATGGCCCTATCCAGGTGATATCTCTCCTTTACGAGTACCATGTTTTTATGCTATATGTGTTTGTGTACTTGCAGGGGATTTTCTTTTCTTGTTGGGGACCGACGTCCAAGGCATGAAGTCCCAGGTTTAGGTTAGGTCTGTCTGAGGGAGGGCTGAGTAGTCGTTGCCTCCTGAAAAGACATTGCCAGGCATCGAAAGACCTGTTTTAGAAGGCAGTTCTAGTGACCCTATTCTGCTAGCCTGCTAGGCAGCCGTTCTAGGAGTTCTTCTTAGTTGTGAGGCAATTAGAGAAGCCTGCCGAAGGAAAATGATGATGATAGATAGGGAAAACAAAACCCCAAATATCTCAATGAAAATAAATATATACAAAGGTGTGTAAAAAGGGGTTCTAACCCCTATAAAAACAGAAAATAAAAGAAAGGAAATTTTATAATCAATTGATCATCGCCTTGCAAAGGCCTGGTAGGTTCTTAGGGATGAGTTAGTAGACCCGGGGCCGATGCCTTGTCTTCCTAGGGGTGGCATCTCGCTGGAAAAGAAGAAAGTAAGGAAGGTTAGAGTGAAAATAAAAGTGAGCGTCAGAAAAGGATTAAGTGTCGCCTCGCAAGGGCTTGGTAGGTTCCTAGGTACCGTGACAGGACCTGAGGCCGATGCCCTATTCTCCTTGGGTCACTACACTCAGCTCCCTCCTTTTTACATGCCCGAGTATGGAAAAATAAAAGCCTAAAAGAATAAATGTGCTAAAAGAAAATTTCTTGACCAGGCTATAGGAGTCCTCACCTAGTACGAGCTTTTGGGGTGTGTTGTCCTTAGTTAGGTAGGTAGTTCAGACCACCACTTAGGGCGACTTCTTTGATAGTTCTTTTTACTCTGGCCGTGTTGGAGCAGTCGGTTAGTGACTAGCTTCGGACCTTCTATCAGATTATGCTAGGCCTACTCCTTGTGGATTTCATGCCTTGGTTTTGTCAGGGGGTAGGGTGAGCCTTGTGCTGTGTTTTAGTATGTATCTATTTTGTATCAGCTTGATGCTTCCTTGGTTGTTTTGTGCAGATCGATTATGGAATTCGACGAGTTGAGTCGCTCTATGCCGTGGTCGCCAATGAGAGCAGAGTTTTGAGCCCGAAATGTGCCTAAAATTTGCCAAAAAATCTGGAATATAGGGAAAAAATCTTCAACATCGAAGGCGGCGACTGCAGCTAGGACGATTTTATGCACTAAGTGAAAGACGGCTTCTAAAAGGCACCCGAGCGACACTTGTGGATTTTTGATAAATTTTTCAACTACCGTGCGGGATGTTGGGAGCTGCCAGTTAGTGCGGGATGTCGAGACGGATGCGCAAAATTTTTCAGAGGATGAATCAAAGCCCGGACGCGAAAGAGCCCAAAAATTGGCCAAATTTGAAAAGGTGGACAAAACTTAGGCCAAGAGGGGGTGCCCTTTGGGAGAAGCCACCCCCCCTCCCTCATTTTCTTCACGTGGCGGTAGCACACCATCGCCATGAACAAGGTGGCGCAAAAATCAGACCCCCCCCCCTCCAAATCATGAATGGAGCATACAAGCAACCTATCTAACAGACAATACCCGGCAACTTCTCCTTCTTCCCTGATCATATCGCCGGTCCTCGCGTGAGATATGGCTGGCTGAATGAAGAGATCAGAATCTAGTCTTTCTCTCTCCTCCATCTCTCTCCTCTCTATGGGTTGTTCATGCGCACTATCTTGAAGGAGGAATCAGAAAGGAGATTGAAGGAGAAGGTGATGGAGATTGATGGAGATGCTGAAGATTGATGTGCAGCATTGGATTGAGAGCAATGGAGACTCCATCTGTTGGTCATGCAGTCATTTAATGTGTCTCGAGTTTCGTAAAAAACATGGTATGACCATTTTTATGAAGAAAATGAAGGGTTTTTGGTATTTTATGATGGTAATGATGTTCTTATTGGATGAAAATTTGTTTGACTGCTGGTTGCATCATGATTACCTGTTGTTTATCAGAAAATTTTGATTTTGCAATGATTTACATGAGCTATTTAATTCTCGTAAAACCCGAAATGCAGTTTTTAAGCGGTAAAATTGTAGTTTTGTCATTTCGGGTGGGTGAAATGTGTTTCTATGGGAGAAAAATGGAAGATAAATTGAATGTTGGTATGTTGAAGTGATTGGAACAAAAAAAATCAGAAAATAACATATTTTGTTGACAAATAAATCAAGAAAATAAAAAAATAATGGGAAAAATAGAAATATGCTTCACAAAAATAAGGAAAAATATAATGATTGTTTGTGGATGTATGGAAGTGGCAAAGCATGAGGTTTAGCCTCAGTTTGCCCTATCTCTTTGTCAAAGTTTATGATTTATCGCTTTTCATACATCAAAACATGACAAAATGAACCTCTACACCTATGCAACGAAAGCAATACCTAAACGTAGGGGGTTGGGATGTTTGAATGGTGCAATTTGTGTGCCGATTGTTGCTGATTTTGTGATGCATATCATGGCATAGAGTTCGTTGTATTTTAATTAGGAGGATAGTAGCACGGGTGTTGTCTCGGTGCTATCCTTACATCGCTGCAATGACTTAGTGAATGAGCATTGGAAAGCTTGGTTGTGCACCACACATTTCTGATTGAAAATTATGTTTGAGCATTTTAGGATCAACCACTTTTGCATGTGCATGTTAACCATGGTATCAGAATACAAAGAATTGGATACATAGCACCTGTTTTCGATGACGATGACCCATTCTTGAGTGTGGAAAGGCAACCTAAGCTGTAGGATAGACGTCCGTTTCTTAGGAAATTATTTGGTAAGGACACATGGTATCTCCTGGAATACGTTCAAAATGAAAGAGTGGAGTTTGTTCGTTTATTCTATATGTTGAGCAGCGCATTAAGGGGCTAATCCCTACGATGTAGGAGAGCTGCAGTGGGGCCGCAATGATTTCATCGAGAGGTTGCCTCCCATGTATGTGATTATCGTGGCATTGATTGCCAATGTGTATGGGTTCTCCCTCTGTAGAGTTTATAGAAAGGGAAACGTTGGACTACAAAACTATAAACGCATAGATTAGGCTTTAGGACAGTTCGTCCTTTAGCAGCAGATAGACGCTCCTGGCCCACGAGGCCGTGAGGGTGTGTTTGTCTATTATGAGCATGAGATCCGACTAGTGCCATTGCCAGTGCCGGCCCATTAGAGATCCCATCACGTGGTGTTGTTTTCCTTGTTGTAGTGATCATATAAAAAATGAAAAAGATGGTTGTTGATGTTACAAGATAGATTTTCTTGTAGTGTAAACCCTATTTCCTTGGTGTTCCTTTTGGGGCTCCAACTTCCTAATGCAGCTCCCATTAAAGAAGCCTATGCCCTCTCCATCTGGGGTTTTGAAATCTACCTTGCCAATCTCCTCTTTACTATCTTCATTCATGGAATAGAAATATTCATAATCATCGTCTGAAGTGTCCATGAATAGAAATCTTCATTCATGAAGAAGCCTATGGAATAGCTAGTGTAACATTAAACCTAGCATTCTTGATAGGTGGGTTACCCCAAGCCTGGAGTATTACATGGCTAAGCACACTGACTCTTGTCCCTGTGTCTACGATTCCTTTTCATGTGGCATCTCCTAATGCTAGGACTGGTAGGACTGCATGCATCTCTATGCCCTCCCAAAAAGCATTCACATTTAACGACTTGGGCACTGAGTGCAGTGTTAGACTGGGTATCTGAGTTACAGCATCATGATCGTGTAGGTCAGCTGCCCCTTGCTCCATTGGTCCTTCAACCTACTACTTCAACCCTTTCCATAGTGTTGGGTGCTACCTAAGCAAATCTCCCAAAGGAAAAGTCACAGGGGTTGTCACTAACATAGTGAGGAGGTTATCAACTGCTTGTGTCTCTCCTAATTTAGCACTCCTTGGCCATTGGCCCTAGCTAGTTTGCTGGCCTGTAGCATCTAAGCTCCATCCCTATCGTACCTCTTGTGGTGCTAATACATCTCTCGATTTTACCCTTGCAAGTGAAACTAGTGTGCTGACACTAAAGAGCTCATCCATTTCATCTTATAGGATGGGCTCAATATCTTTCAAGTGTTCTTGGGCATCTTTCACCCACTCCTTGACCTTCTTTATGGCTTTGATTTGGCATTTTGGAGTGGGATACTCCCTACCTTTCCAGTCCCTTTCTCTATCATCTTTGGAGCGGATATCATTGCCTATACATCAGTGACTCTCTTTCCCATGGGCAGTGTCATAGAACTCTCTGTTTTAAGCATGACCTTGGCCTCTATCCTCTTCTTTCTTCGCCTATGGCTAATTTTTCTTATCAAGGCTATGTCTAGATTGCTAGGTCCAAGCAATGATATATCGGCCTGCTTTTTCTATTTACGATTCATGACGTGCAATGAGATAGGTGTGTCCTCTCTATCAAATGTCTCAACTCCAAATAGCACTAATGGTATTGATGGCTCATTCACCAAACTAGAGGGTGGCTTCCATCTAGGGCATTCGACAAACAAGTGAGTGATTCCACACTCTGGGCATCTAAGATCGGCCTTTTCTCGATTAGCTTACTCCCGTTCGGAGCAGTGCGAGGAGATACGCCTTGGGTGACCGCAAGTCAAACAAGAAATCGGTTCTTGGGTCTACCCCCCTAAGTCCCTACCCCTACCTCTTTCTCATGCCATCACCAACATTGGTCGGTAGTCCATAAGGATTGGATTTTCCTCTTCATCATATGAGACATAAGGGTGTATATATGCATCCTCCTTGTTTCTCTCCTCCACGTAGTAGACTGGAGCGTCGCTCAACGGGAGGGTTATGAAGGGTCCCGAGTGGCCTAGGTATGCCTATTGGGTTGATTTTTATCCTACAAATAGTTGGTTTTGCATCACTGGACGCTAGGAGAGCTGATGGGGCGCCCCTTGCAAAGAAATATCCTCAGTATACAAAAATCTCATTGGTATACTACTCGGCATACGAAAATCTCCTTGATAGCCTCCTGCAATGCATGGCATCATGGCCGAACCTACCACAATTAGCATAGGGTCTGGATCTAGGATCCTGACACTCCGCTAGGAGGTGGTTGCCACCACAATGCATGCATTGGACATGTGGACACATTGGTCTCCTCACCATTTCTTGTAACCTTGCTATCTCCATCTTCATCTTAGTCAACTCTTGGTCTTGGTCCACACTCTTCCCCTTGTCTCGAGTGCTAGGGGTTGATTGCTCACTAGATGTAGCAACTCTCTCTGAGCATCTAGAACTAGTGCTATTTGAAGTTAAGCTCCTCTCCTTGAGTTGGTCATCTACTCTTATGGCTTCATCAAAAACCCTAGCTAGGACATCTCTTTGTAGGCTGGAGTTGCTCATTAAGGCCTTGTAAAGCTCTTCATTGCACATCCCATTGATGAAAACCATGGAGACCGCTCATTCCTTGGGTCATTTGTCAGATGCGATTCTCTTAAAGAGATATTGCGCATGGATAACATAGTCTCTTATGTCCACTTTGTCCTTTTGATTGATGTTTATCAGTTGGACTATGAGGTTGTCCAAGTAACTTGCCTAAAAGAATCTCTTAATGAAGAGGTTCTTGAGATGGTTGAAATTGTTACGTTCTGCAGTATCTAAGCTGGTGTACCAAGTCCTTCCCTTATCACCTAAGCATAGTCTGAAGGCTTGCAAGCGGGAATTGGGTGAGATTGGTAAGGTCGTTGGCCTCACAGACCTGCTCAAACTGCTCTACGAAGTTATAGGGATCGTTGTTCAGCTATGGTACTTGCCTAATTTCTTAGCAACAACAGGGATTTTTTACTACCTCTTGGAGCCCTAGTTGACTCCTAACCCTATGAGCAATGAGTTTTCCTATGCTGCTATGCTCTACTTTGCCGCTGTGTTATCTAATAGTTGCTTTATAAGAAGCTTGCTCACTGTAAGGTCTCCTTCTAGTGCACTCTCTCTCTATGTCAAGTCGTCCTGATTGATTTTTGTTTGCTAACGCTAACACTTATTGGATCTCCCACATTTCTATGTTCTGTCGCAAGCTTCTAGCTTGCTCTTCCTGATTGTATGCCACTATGCCTTGCAAAGCTTCCCGCACTAGTTTCCTCTCCTCTTTGAGATCCATTATGATATCCTCAGATGGCCTACCATGGTGGTCCACTCGGGTTTGCAAGTCGTACTTACTCACCGTCATTTGGATTTCATCCGAGAAGTCCCCCAAATTGACCTCTTTGTTGAGTCTGCGGTTTTGAGCTAGTCTTTGCCATATCTGCGGTCTCTTATTCCATCAGGGTGTCAATGAGATTTATTAAATAGGGTAGTTTCACACATGCAATGATGTCGAACCTCTGATATATCTAGCTCCTATGGTGCATCTTCCTCTTGGTCCTACCACTTGTGGTTCTTGATTACCCATCTAAGTTTCAGGGTCTTCTCCTACTGGTGGTTTGTTCAGTCTCTTAAGTCTAAGTGAGTTCCTTCTTATTTACAAACAATACTCAAATTGCCATCATTGAATATGTGTGTGTGTGTATGCTCTTTTCCGTGTACTGTGCGAAATTAGGCTTCCTGATTTTTTGTGCACTTCAAGTGATAAAATCAATGTGAGATGCAAATGCAGAATTTAAAATGCAGCTCACGCCAATCCCCTTTTCATTCGCAGCCTAATGTGGCTCTAAGCACATTCTCTAACTGTTTCTAAGAATTATTTAGGGTTTAGGGTAAAATTGGGGTTTATGAGTCGATTTCGGCTCTAATTGGGATTGGACTAACAACTAGGCTACTAGAGGTTGCCTCTAGGCCATCGTAGGTCACAATTTTCCATGTTCTCGGCTTCTGTAAGCTGGATCTTTTATCTAGGGAGTCACGGGGTCTGGTTCAGCAATTAAAGGTTGGATGATTTGTCAATGTTTTTATGTTTTGCGCTATTGGTCCAATTTTGTCCAATTTTGAGTAGTTCGACTCTAGGAGTGGGATGGTCTGAGTCCGATTGGATGGCAGTTTGATCGGACCAAGGTGGTCTGATGCCTCAGTTAGGGGTTGTCCGACTGGACAAAAAGGTGGTCTAAATGGGGTGTTTGATTGGACAGAAAGTTGTCTTGCCGACTGGCACCAATTTGATCAGATTGTCTGATTGGATGGCAGTCTGCTAACTGGGCCTAGTCCGACTGACCAATTGGACGGTCCGATTCTACCGATCGGACTATCCGACAATAGGACACTCATGGTGTGCTCTGATCACGTCAGACACAAACGCAGATGCTAGTACGATCGATGCCAAGGCCCCTAGGGTTTATGGCATAACCTGTAACCTTCTAGAGCAAGAAAATAGAGCACAAGGAAGGCCTAGAGGTACTTGGAATGGAAGATGGACTCAAAATCAACATGCTCGATTTGTTCTATACTTGCAGCTCTCTCTCTCTCTCTCTCTCTCTCTCAAGTGTAGAAATGAGTTCCCAAGCACTAATGGCTACCTCTCACACAGCTAACACGCTATCCCTCTCTATGAGTATAGTGAGCTTACCTCAATGCCGGATTGAGTACCCTCCTACCTTGTGCACATTGGTAGCTCCACGCTTCGTGATGCAAGCTCGAGAAACCTCAATCCCTCTTCTTCAAGATCCATCCTCCATAGCCAAGCGGCGAGACAAGAGAAGAGAAGAGAAGAGAAGAAGAAGAGAGGAGATACTGGGAGCTTCTCCACCCTAGTCCCTCACCCTCACTCCCTCACTCACACTCCCTCACTTAAGCACAAGTAAGAAGGCAAGAGGAGAAAGAAGAAGAGAAGAAGAAGAAGAGCTTTTGCTACACACCAAAGAATGAGCTTCTCATTCAATTTTTGAGTTTATATACAAAACCCTTATCCCTTTGGGCACCCATCATCCCCTTTTTTACATGACTAGCCATTATGGCAAGGTCATCTCCCCTTCCCTTCTAATTACCCTTTCTCTTTACCTATGCCCGTCTACCCTTTACAATTTGCCCAGGAGGAATTCTGGTGCTCTTTTACAAAAGTTTTATGGGCGCCTTGCATTTAAAAATGTGTTTTTTCCTTTGACTTAGCTTTTGAGGCCGCCCTTGTGCTTTAGGCCGTTTCCCTTCCTACTTCTTCCTTTGTGTCTACATTTGGAGTTTTCTTTGACTTCTTTTTCTCTGTCTCGAACTGGGGTTA
This sequence comes from Lygodium microphyllum, assembly GCF_053477565.2. Taxonomy (NCBI): domain Eukaryota; kingdom Viridiplantae; phylum Streptophyta; class Polypodiopsida; order Schizaeales; family Lygodiaceae; genus Lygodium; species Lygodium microphyllum. The sequence continues at coordinate 94,046,280 of NC_141158.1, read as the reverse complement.
ACAACCAAGAATGAGCTTATCCATTTACTTTTTGACTTTTATACATGTCATTCTTCCTTTGGGCACCCAACCCATTTTCATGACCGACCATCTGGTCTTGGTCCTTCTTTCCACTCTTTTTCTATTCTTTCATATTCTCATGGCTCCTTTATATGTACCTTTTTATTTACAATTTGCACAAGGAGGGAGCTAAGCGCTTTAACTCTTGTGCGCTTTGTTTTTTAATTTTAAAATTTTCCCACACTTCTTGGTCTTGTTTTTCCATCTCACCATGAGCTCTCCCAGCAATTAGTATATCATCAACATAAAGTACCAAGATAATAAGGCTACCATTACAACCCTTCTTCTGTAAAGACGCGAATCCGTATCACAAGGAGTATATCTCTACAAATGCATGAAAGCATCAAACTTATAGTATCATTTCCTAGGTGCATATGTAATGTCATAAAGGCTCTTTCTCAACTTACACACTAGATGTTCTCTGGCCTTTTTCATAAACCCCTTAGGCTACATCATATAGCTATTTGCATGTAAGTTCCCATGTAGAAAAGCTATTTTTCACATCCATCTAATAAAGGTCCAAATCTAAGTGTGCAACCAAGGCCAAAATCAATCGTAGAGTAGTCATCTTGACCATAGGAGAAAACACTTCATCAAAGTCAATACCATGCTTCTACTTAAAACACTTAGCAAGAAATCTGGCATTGTATATTGGCTTGGGGCATCCAAGGGTACTCTTGAACTTGTACACCCGTTTGCATAGCAATGCATGTTTTCCACTAGAAAAAGGAACCAAATTTCATGTATGTTCTTTTTATAGTGAATCAAACTCGGACTATATGGCCCTCTCCCCAAGAGCAATCACCTCTATGCATGGCATCCTCATAAGCAAGAGACTCATCAGAATCTGTCATTATAACATAATCTGAGGGCAGAAACCAATCAGGCTAATTTTTATCTCTAGTAGACCATTGCAAAATGGTTTGTGGGGTATGTACATCCTATTCAACATCATGATCATGGGCCACTAGAACATTAGTTTTTACAAGCTATCTAGTTGGTTGTATAGTAGTAGGAGGCTCCTCTTAAAACATACCTCAACTACTTGCTCAAGTTGTTTATCCATTCAACTACTTGCTCAGGTTGTTTATCCATCTTCTCCTTATGGAAAGCAGCATCATGGCTATGGAGGATAACCTTCCAAAACTACGAGTCCCATAGACAATAGCCCATCTCACTTGCATTTTTATAACTAAGAAAGATGCATTTCACTAACTTAGGATTGAGTTTATTGTATCTATCCTTGTGGATACATGGCAGAAAACCTCACATCCAAAGACTCTAAGATGTGCAAATGAGAGAGGTTTTACACACTATATCTCCTTTACAACTTGATAACTAATAGCATTGTATGGGGATGTCTTTGTCAAATATATGGTAGTAGAAATTGCCTTAGCCCAAAAATGTTGTAGTAAGCCTACTTGACTAAGAATACTATGGACTCTTTCTTAAATAATCTTGTTAATACACCTACAATACCATTTTAGGTTATGGTGTATAGGGCCATCAATTGAGACTTAATACCCCTCCTATCAAAAAATTATTCAAATGCTTTAGACACATATACACTCCCATTGTCAAACCTTAAGCATTTCAACCTATATCCAAATAGGTTCTCAACAACAACAAACCAATGTTGAAAGACATGTAAGACATTTGATTTTTTATTAATAGGAAATGCCCAAACCTTATGTGAATAACCATCATAGAATGTAACAAATTACTTTACATCACCCAATGATTGACAAGGCATGGGATCACATACATCAAAATGCATAAGAGCTAGAGGCTCATCCATGTGTGTGTAATACCAGACATCTTACAAGAGCTGTGGGTTTGACTACCATAAAGGCAATGGTCATAAGAATCAAAACATTTGGAATTAAGAGGTAGAACACATTGCAAATAAGTAAGAATTTTCATTCCTTTTAAGGACATGTACCCAAGACAGCAATGCCATAAAGGTACACGTGGTATGTTAATCACCATAGCCAAAACATGGTCAAAGGGTCTAAATACAAATAAAGAATAAAGGTTGCCAACCTTGGCATCTCGAGCAAAAATAATATTCCCATGGATAATCTTCCATGGGAATCACCAAAAGTTACATAATATCCTACATCATCCAAACTATCCAGAAGATGGAAGGCTTTTGGTCAAACCAAGTACATGATGTACATTATGCAAATTATAAGAGTTGCTTGAAGAAAATTATAGCCGTATATCCCTAATACCAATAATATCCAATGCAAAGTCATTTTCTAGTCTCATAGAACTGTCATGATGCTGTGATAAGACTAAAATCAATATCGATGTGAGATAATATGAAAAAAGCCTATGAATCAAGGATCCAACACACTAAGAATATGTGGACAAAGCATCAATCAACTGAGAAGCATAAATAGAGAGAACTTACAACCATGAGACTTACTATGAGATTGTCTGCGTGACTCAAACCTCTGTGAGCCTCTACCATGGCTACAATTACTACTCTTACCATTATGTCTACTCCTAATAGTCAATGCATGAGAAGTAGGGAGTATCCATATTCTTTTCATTTATTTTCTCTATGAGTAAATAATCCACAACATCTAGGATTTTCAAGCCATCCTTAGGTATATTAGCATACATAATTGTACAAAAAGTATTCCATGACTCGAAAAGTATCACAAGAAAAAACAAGAGAGGTATGTTATCCTTTAACTCAATGCCTTTTTGAAGTCAATTGGCTGAAAATCAAATGAAATTCATTCAAATGCATGAATACACTAGTCCCTTTCTTCTTGCAAATCTCTATAAGGCATTTCAAGTAATACATCTATGATACATGAATTTCCTTATCATTAATATTGTATATATTTTTCTATAATTTCCAAGCATTATCCTCAAATGCATCATCATTGCACTTGTTTAGACAATGGCAGTGTAAGGATCGATTTACATAGCTCATCCAACTCATCCCAATAACCCTAATCCATGCCTTCAGGCTTTACACTCTTGGTTTCCAAGGGCCTAACCTAGTTCTTTTGAACTAATGCCTACCATATCTACATCTTCCAATAGGTAAAATTTGTGCCATCAAGTTTTTCAAGATTGAAAACACCTAAGAATCATTCATAATGGTAGTATATCATTGCAAAATCCAAGAGTATGGGTTACTGTAAATGACTGCAAATCAACCCCCAAAACTTAGCCAAAACAAGGGCAAGATAGGAGGGAATACCAAAGTATAGAGTTGTCCACCAACTGTAGGCAATAGACTACCAAAGTACAATGTTTGCTCTCTAGACAATGTTGAAAATTGTTATTATAGCAATGCTAAAATAAAGACAATAGTATATCCCAATCCAACTATAGTCAAATATTTGACAAGCAACCAAGATACAAAAAATGCAACTAGCAGTGACTAAGCATAGGCCATCAATACCAAAGAATATCAAGAACTCAAAGTGTTAGTAAACCATACATCTCATAAGTATATACATCAATGACAAGCTACTAACAGAGATAGGTGCTAGTGTCCAAAGCATATGGAATCAAATCAGCCCACAAGCAGAGGTAACTACATCCAATAGTATACAAGAGAGGATATACATAAACCAAGAGTCCCACTGTCTCAAAGAATCAATCTTTGCCAAGTAAGTACAAGATTCTCCCACTAAAAATGAATTTGAAAGTACAAGATTCTCCCACTAAAAATGAATTTGAAATGCAAAGTGAGCAAGAAAATCTCAAAACATATACATCAAAGCATTTGAGAAACACAAGTGCATCATAAATACATGCGAGAGCATTAGTATATATAAAGCTTTAATACCCATAAGTAAGTAAGCACAAAACCTCAAAGCAACTAAACAAAGCCCAAGTACATCAAATGTAGCTCAAATACAATTGCCAAAGCATATCATAACCATATCCAGGCTCCTACATCAGTGTTAAATATCACCATGGACATGTAGCATGCACAAAATATCATGTAGATATAATAGGCATTGAAAGCATGCAGCTTACTATTATATACTTGCTGCCCAAAATATTGTCACAATAGTAAACACTTCAATGACTGAGTTAGGAAAGCTCTAATTAGCCAAAAACCTTTCTAGAGCATCAATATATCATTCGAGCATTGTAGACATTTTCCAAAAGCATCAATAGAGCATACGCCAATCAAATGCTTGATATTAAATTCAAAACTATTCTATTTTGTTTAACACAAAGAACGAAAAATTACATAGAATCAACTTTCTAAGTGCTTAGATTTGTAGCTATAAAATACGTGAATCCAATATTGTATGCAAAAAATATGGCCAAAATATGAAAGTGATATCAAGCTACCACAAATTTTTATAACTTCTATAGCATGTTCTATATCTACTTAAAATGGATAGAATGGGTTTCTTCTCAACTCAATAAGCACTCAATAAGACTCAGCTATACTCTGGGAATCTCCTTTCCAAGCCGAGAGTAAGTTGGAATAAGCCAGCAGAAGGGAAGACTCAATGGATATCTCAAGAGGAAGTGACAATGGATGTCATGAAACATTCAATTGAATCTTTGAATATCTGGACTAAAGCAAAGGATGAAGAAGCTCCTTAAATGCTTGCTTTGATGCTAATTGAAAGGTAGAGCCAAAGTGAAAGCAAGAGCATATGGCAGATGGAGCAAAAGAGCAAGAGAGAGAGACATCGTATGTGTGAGCTTCAATAGTCAAAATGTGTAACCGACCATCCCTCATTCAATAGTCATTGAAAGAATAAAGAATAAAGTGACAGTGATGGCCACCCATTACCTATAGTGTACAAAGGTGCAATCACGATATGTGTAGTAAATATAAGGTGGCATAGATACATACGCGTTTACCCCCAACATGGCTAATTGTAAGCCAATATTTGTGTCACTGAATCAAAATGTTAAGGTAAGTGCTGATATAGATAAGATATTGGAGGATTCCTCAATGTACAGGAAGATGGCTTTATCACTATCACGAGGACTAATTATAACTAATAGTTGGCTTGAAGAGTCTATTTATATAGGTGTCTCATTAGTCTCATTATTGAAAGATGAGAAGGATCGAAGCTTGCTTGGAAGTGAGCTATGGTGGAAAGCAAGAGCAAGAAGAGAGAGAGACACAAATGGGAACTCCAACAGTCACAATGTGTGACCGGGCCTTCCTTTATTCAAACTGTCACTAAAGAATAAAGAATAAAGTGATAGTGGCGGGCGTCCACCACCTGCAGTGTGCAATGGCGGGTACTCTCAGTGTAGTAATACACGGGTGGCTAGGTAGAGGCGCCTTTATCCCCAAAAATCTCCCACTTAAAGGCGAATCTACCCCAGTGAGGAGGGAAAAGAAAAAAAAGATAGAACAATGTACACATGTACAACAGGATGAGAAAAAGCGTCATCTCATCCAACATCCATCAATCTCTTGAGGAAGGCAAAGCGCTCAGTAGTGAGGCTTTTCATGAGTAGATATGCAGGATTTTCATCAGTGGAGATCTTGACAAGGTCAACAGACTTGTCCTCCATGACCCCACATATGAAGTGATACCTCACCTCAATGTGTTTCATCTTTACATGGAAGACCGGGTTCTTGGCTAGCTGAATAGCACTCATAGAATCCGAATGCAGTGTAGGTATAGTATCAATCTCAAGGTCATGAACCAAACGGCCCAACCATATGGGCTTCTTGCAAGCCTCAGTGGCCGCAACATACTCGGCCTCAGTGGTAGAGAGATCCATACACTTCTAAACCCTGGACATCCAAGAAACAGCATCTCCAGCATAGGTAAAGATATAGTTGGAAGTGGACTTCCTACTATCTGCATGTCCTGTATAATCAGAGTTTGTGTAGCCCACAACTCCTATATCCTGGTTGCCATAGCAAATACACATATTTGTTGTGCCCTTCAGGTATCTCATGATACCCTTTATGGCATCCCAATGCTTTTTGCCAGGTGTAGCCATATAGAGTGCCACAACACCAACTGCAAAGACAATATCTATACGAGTGGCTATCATGACATACATCAAACTACCCACAGCTGATGCATAAGGGATCTTGGCCATCTCAGCCCTGTGCTCATCTGTCTGTGGACAATCAGCCTATGAAACCTTCCCATAAGAAGGTAATGGATAGCCAATAGGCTTTATGTCCTGCATGCAAAAACGCTCAAGGACTTTATGAATGTACTCCCTCTATGAGAGGTAGAGTAGTCCCTAATGCCTGTCGTACTTAATGCGCATACCAAGAATGTGAGAGGCATGTCCCAAATCCTTCATTTCAAAGCTCTTCTTCAGTTGAGATTTAAGAGCATCTAGCTCATCATGAGCTTTCCCTACTATCAACATTCCACATAAAGTACCAAAATAAGCAAGGAGCCATCACAGGCTTTCTTCATGTAAAGGCATGAATCCATAGCACTCCTGATGTAGCCATGTGACTACATAAAGGCATAAAACTTATGATAGCACTCCCTAGGTGCCTACTTCAAGTCAAAAAGACTTTTCTTCAACTTGCACACTAGGTGCTCCCTGCTACCAGGTTCTACAAAGCCCTTAGGTTGCTCCATGTATATCTCATCATGCAAATCCCCATGCAAGAATGCAATCTTGACATCCATCTGGTACAAGTCCAAGTCAAACTGCACAACTAAGGCCAAAACCAAGTGTAGGGTGGTCATCTTGACCACAAGAGAAAAGACTTCATCAAAGTCAACTCCATGCTCATGTTTAAAACCCTTAGTGACAAGTCTTGCCTTATAAGCCGGCTTGGGGTTTCCAGGGGTACTTTTCAGCTTGTACACCCATTTGCATGGCAAACTCTTCTTGCCTTGAGGCAAGGCAACGGAATCCCAAGTCATATTCTTGTGCAAGGAGTCTATCTCAAACTGCTTAGCCCTCTCCCAAGAGTGTCTGTCACCCCTGTGCATAGCCTCATCATAGGTGTGAAGCTCTCATGCATCTGTAACCAAGACATAATGCATCAAGGGCTCAAATCTATCAGGTGGATGTCTATCTCTAGTAGACCGTCTCACGGTGTCGTGATGTTATGAGGACATAGTGTGAAAAAGTATGGAATGCATCATCATCTGACTTCTCTATTGATCTAGAGAGTCAATGTGATATGAGCCATTAGTACTAGTGTGAGTTGCATGGATTATCCAAAAATACTAGATTTTTGGATAATTTTAGTCTATTTTTTGTATTAGTTATTGTAAAAATCTGAAAAAGCTAATGGAGCCATCAGATTTGGGTTCTGGGCAGTAGAGAAAGAGCTGATTTTTCTGATCCATGTTTTTGGTCTACGAAGGAGCTCCAGGAGAACTAATGCCTAGAGATTGCTTCTGAGTAGAGCAAAGATTCCAAGTTCTTTCAATACATATTGTTTCAATTCATTGTGATTTGTTTTTGTCATGTTTACCACTTGGGTATTCTCTATCTTCTCTTCCATCTCCTATCTCTACTTCCTTCTACTTCTGATCCCGGTGGATTCGACCTTTCGACAAAAACCCCTCCGACAACTGAAGGAGGCTCTGCTGCCTATCCAACACCCTAGCCATGTATACCAACTACTGTTGTACGCTGTCCAACTGGCTGTGCAGGAGCATGTGGCTCCTCCTGGAATATAACCTTGCGTATGTCTATCACCTTCTCAGGCTGCCTATACATCTTGTCTTCATGGAAGACTACATCATGGCTGTGGATGACTTTCCGCGCTTGCGGATCCCAGAGGCGATAACCCATCTCGCCTGCATCCCCATAGCCAAGAAAAATGCATTTGACACTCTTAGGATCCAACTTAGTATGCTTGTCTTTGGGCACATGGCAGAATGCCTCACATCCAAAGACATGTAGATGCACATAAGATGGAGGTTTCCCAGTCCCATACCTCCTCTACAACCTAGAAATTCAAACCACTAAAAGGTGATCTATTTATGACATACACAACTCTATTAACTGCCTCAGTCCAAAAGCTCTATGGCAAGCCTAGATGGCTAAGCATAGTGTGTACACGCTCCTGGATGGTTTTATTCATCCGCTCAGCCTGGGGTGGGTTATAGGGGGTGGTCAATTGACGCTTAATACCCCTCTCATCACACAGTTGGTCAAAAGCACATGACACATATTCTCCCCCATTTTCAATCCTAAGGCATTTCAACCTATGCCCAGTCTAGTTTTCAACAAATGCAAGCCATCTCTAAAATACAATCAAGACATTGGACTTAAGCTTAATGGGGTAAGCCCAGACTTTATGTGAAAAATCATCAATGAACGTCACAAACTACATTGCACCACCCATAGACTAACAGGGCATAGGCCTATAGACATCCGAATGTACCAATACCAAGGGCTCACTCATGTGTGTCCTACCAGATTTCTTATGTATATTGCTAGTTTGTTTGCCATAAAGGCAATGCTCACATGAATCAAAATATACATAGTCAAGGGGGGGTAAGTACTACAAACCAAAAAGCATTTTCATTCCCTTCAAGGACATATGGCCCAAACGGGCATGCCAAAGAGATACATGTGGGATGGAACCCACTGACAAAACATGGTCAACAAAGGACCCATCAACTACAAGAGGATAGAGGCTACAAGCTTTGTCACCTCTAGCAAGCACAAGTCTACCACGGGTGATCTTCTAGGCAGAATCCCCAAATGAAACATGAAACCTAGCATCATCAAGCTGTCCTGTAGACATAAGACTCTGTGTACGTGCAGGTACATGACGTACAATCTATAACAGAATAGTACTACCAGTAGAGAATTGCAGTCGTACATCCCCGATGCCAGCAATAGCAAGTGACTTGTCATCACCCAAGCGAACTAAACCAGAGAGTGGTAGGAGAAGTGGAACCACTCACGGAATGGTGTAACATGAAATGAAGCACCAGAATCCAAAATCCAGCACTACGCATACATAGTGTGAACATCAGTCAACAATGTAGCATCACAAGAACTAGCTGCAAGTATGTACTTCTCATCAGAGTCATTAGTCTAGATGACATTTATCTTCTTGATTTTCACACTGGATTTCGCAAGCATAATGATGTGATCAGAGGACTTTTCATTTACTTTGTCTTTCCCCTTCTCTTTGCACTTCTCATTGCGCAACTCATGACACTGTGAGCATACATGACCCTTTTTTTTGCAATGATGACATGTCACATTAGCATTTCTCCCATGAGACTTGCTGCGCGACTTACCACACGACTTAGACCTAGACTTCTGCGAGTCTCTGCCATGACCATTCCCATGATCATTCTTTCCATTACCATCTCTGCCTCTAACAATCAAAGCATGCGACACACAAGAGGCATCCAAGTTCTTACAGTTGATCTCTTCCTGCAGAAGAGCACTCTCTACATCAGGAAAGTTCAAAATAGTAGCAGGAGCACATAAGACAGTGCCAAATACATTCCATGACTCACTCAGAGTCCCAATAAAAAACAATGGAGTAACCTCATCATTAAAGGTAATACCCTCATGCAAAGTCAAGTTCTTGAGAATAGCATGGAATTGGCTCAAATGAGCAGACATTGTCATATTCTCCTTTATGCACAGGTCCATAAACTGCTTTAGCCAATACATTTGACTTGCTAGACTTTTATTGTCATAGAGGTTTTTAATTTTATCCCAAAGCTGCCAAGCACTCTGTGCTTCCTCAACCACATTATAATGCACATGTTTAGTGAGAGACAAGATGAGGGTGGACTTGCATAACACATCAAGCTCTGATACCAGTTGAAAGGTGAGAATGATAGAAGCTTTCTTGGAAGTGAGCTATGGCAGAGAGCAAGAGCAAGAAGAGAGAGAGACACAAATGGGAACTCCAACAGTCACAATGTGTGACTAGGCCTTCCTTTATTCAAATTGTCACTAAAAGAATAAAGAATAAAGTGACGGTGACAGGCGCCCACCATCTGCAGTATGCAGTGGCACGTACTATCAGCGTAGTAATACACGGGCAGCTAGGCAGAGGCGCCTTTACCCCCAACAATTACATTATGATATCTTTTATGAGGCTAACTTGGTGGTGTAGTTATCTCGTTATACTGATATAGATTGAGCAAGCTGTGTGTGTGACACAAAGTACACTATGTGTTATGAGACTAACTCAATGGTGTAGCTATCTCATTACACTGATGCCGATTGGGCAAGTAGTGTGTGTGAAACAAAGTGCACTAGTGGTTATGCATTTTCCTTTGTTGGGAGTGGGGCTAGGACTTGGAACAATAAAAAACACCCCATCATTGCATTTGATACTTTATAGTTGGTTAGTCCACCTACTCTCTCTCTCTCTCTCTCTCTCTCTCTCTCTCTCTCTCTCTCTCTCTCTCTCTCTCTCTCTCTCTCTCTCTCTCTCTCTCTCGCATCATAAATTCAACAAGTGTCTTTTGGTAAGTATATTACAATAAATTTGACACTATGTTGTGAACTCAATATATAGGTGTCATTTTGGTTGTGACACACTCTCTTTCTCCTTAGGTATGGATGGCTACTTAGTCATAAATTCAATTAGATATGTCTTGATGAGCTATTCTATGATAATTGAATGATGGGTCCTATTTATGGTACAACTATTCTTATGATACCTAAGAGTCTAGGGAAGGCTCTTTCTTTGCCATATCGTGGGGAATTCTTCCCTACTATTTGTCAACTATTCTCCAACGAAGATATTTTGAAGCTGTTACAGAAGCAGACTTAGGATGTTTTGGATCCAAAGAGGGTTATTACCATGTCAGGGATCAGTGACTCTATGATTTCCAATTCCTTATGGAAGTAGTTGTGCCAATTTCTTCAAGACTTATGTATGCCAAAACCCCATCTCATTACCTCTCCAAGGAGTTGTTCACAACTTCTCATATGGTCATGAAAGTTATTACCATTGATTGGAGTACTTATCTCTTGGCAAAGATGGATCAGCATTTCATTAGAGCTACTAGAGGAAATGTTACTAATGTCACATTTGGTTCTGACATTTATGTATTATTGATGCATGCTACCCTTGCAAAGGAAGTCCCTTTACCTCTAGTTGATCCTCTAGAGGTTCCTCCTCCTCCTAATGAAGATGATGATGTGATCGTTGAGGATGATGATTCTCCCCCGCCTCTAGTCATTCAAAGAAAGCGCCCAAAGCCAACTACTGAATCAGTGCCATTTCCTACTTCTCCAGTTCTAGTTACGTTCCTGCTCAATCTTACAACACACTGCCTACCTTTCTTCAAATGCTAAATCTTTTCAGAGCCCATAGAGATGGTATGTTGAACATTTGTATTCCTTCTATGCAACGGCTAGTAACAGGAGATGCCATTCTTTTTTTATGCAAGGATGTCTAGAGTTCAATTGAACTTTCAATTACTATATGTATCCAACAACTTTCTTCTTCTTTTTATGAAGAAGTTTAGCAGTCTAAGAAGGAGCTGAATAAAGTGAATGATGAGTTAGCTTCTGCTCAAGAGAAATTTTATAACCTCTGTATACAAATGGAGCAGCAAACTAAGGCCGTGGATACATGGAAAGATGAAATCTCTACTTTGACCACTCAATTGGCAGAAACTCAATCCCAAGTTGTTATTGTAACAGAGGAGAGGGATAGGTTACAGAAGGAGGTTCAAGAGATGAAGGCTGTGATAGGTACCCAAATAGAGAAGCTTAAATCCACTACAGCTATCCTTGACTAGAGAGCAATGCTCAAATTCAGCAACTCAAGGATCAACTGGCCCAATCTCACTCTTCTTCACAGAGTCATGTGCAACCACTTCCTTCTTTGTCCCCTGCAAACATAGCAGTTCTTCAAAAACAAGCCACATTATGCCCTTTGATCCAAGCCAAGGTGGAAAGACTTCAGTCTTGAATGGATTTGTTGTGGTCTTCATTTGAGTAGTTTCAAGAATATGTTCCTCTAGATCACTCCTTTTTCATGTATTATCATCAACAAAAGTTGGCCTTTTACATTAAGCTTTACACGATGGATTTAGGTCTCCTAGAGGATAGTTGGAGTGGGGCATGATATTTTGACTTGTTGATTGAAGTAGTCAAAATGGTTTTTGAGAACTCTATGACTTCAGATACTATGCTTATATCTTATATGTATTTGAGAGGTGATTTGCTTATTGTAGACGATGAAGATTTGGCTTGGTATGTCGGGGATATAGTACTACAAGCTGCTTTGTATGTCAGAAATTTGAAGTTGTGGATAGATGAGATGTTTCAATGTTATTCCTCCAAAGTGGTTGATTGTCCTGAGATTTCATGGCCTAGTGTGCAAATCGGATGCTGTACGCTTGCATAGTGAATGCCAGAAGGTCCCCAAGAACAATACAACTCTACTTTTTGCACAAAAATCAAGGTAAAAAGCATAAACGGCATGCACAAGAGACCAATTGGGTGCAATCTCCCCCCATGCCTTGTGTGAGCGCTCCACAAAGCATGTATTTTATGTATTAATCATCTTCAAGATCAAATAATAGCCCAAATTATAAAATAGCAAGCTTTTAGCTTTTGAGTTTGCTTTAGCACAAAATAGGAATAAAGCTAATGGGCGGTGCCCAAAGAGTCTGGCATACCCAATACAATGTTCAAGTACAAATAACATAATCGTGCGCCCATGCGCATACAAAATAATAAATAAATATCCAATGCCTCAATAAATAGGCACGACAAAATATAGGCGCCATGCCTAAGGTATGCACCCATCAAAATATTAATGATAAATCGAATACTCGCTATCCTCCAATGCTTTCCTCCGCCACTGTTGCTATCTCTACACATCAACTGAAGCATTCACAATCGTTAGTACAATTAAACCGACAAAAGTGAATACTTAACAGTCTTCAGCTACATAAATAAATCAACTGGTTAGAAATCAATCCTAACCTTAATTTATTACGAGTGCGCACTCTAAACTCATAAATGTTTATTAATTTAATATGCATTTTGCGGAATCACCCATGTACACACTAAATTAATGAAACGCTCGAAAAGGACAGGTGTCCCCATCAACTTCTCGCACAAAGAATCCACTTTGTGTATGAGCCCCGGTCATCAAAGTTTATGGAATCCACCGTAAAACCTCACGGAATCCACCGTGAAATATGCCTCCTGGCATCATACCCTCGGGGTGGGATAGCAATTGACCTCAATTGCTATTAGCTCAATGTGGAGCTAACAGAGTGGGGAAAGCATTTAAGTCTCTAGCGTGCATCCATTGTGCTTCTTCTACAGGATGGTTCTTAAATTTAACTAGATATCCAGAATATCTTCGGCCAGTTCTAGTGGTCATAAAATTAGTATCTATAATAGCTTCAGGTTCAAGTATTTCAGTCTCTTCCTCTAACAAAGGTGGGTTTTCATAAACAGGGTGTACAGGTAATTGGTCTCTAAAGGGTCATAATAAACTAATGTGAAATGTGTTGTGAATTTTCCAGTGAAGTGGTAATTCTAACTTGAATGCATTGTCATTAATTTTGTGAATGATCTTAAATGGTCCATAGAATCTAGGTGCTAATTTCACAACTAGGTGTCTATCTACACTTTGTAATCTACGTTTTTCTATTCTCAACCAAACATAGTCATCTACTTTAAAATTCATTGCTTGTCTTTTCTTATTGGCTTGTTTGGTATATGATTGCTGGGCTTTGGCAATCATGTCTTTAACCTCATCAAAAATAGTATTCTACATACTAGCAATATCATCAGCACTCTGAATTCTATTTGACAAAGATGCAACAGGTGTAGACAATCTATAACCATAAATCACTTCAAATGGTGCTTTCTTTGTAGATGTGTGTGGTGTATTGTTATATGCAAACTACAGTAAATCCAAATGTGTATCCCATGTCTGTGGTTTAGAAATAGTATAAGCACGTAAAAGATCTAGAATAGTACTGTTAGTGGCTTCTATTTGTCCATTAGTTTCAAGATGAAATATAGATGAGAAATCAATTTTTGTGCCTAGGTTAGCAAACAGAGTAATCCAAAAGTTGTTACAAAATCTAGAATCACAATCAGAAATAATAACTTTTGGTAATCCATGATTAGTAAAAACAGTTTTCAAAAACAATTGTGCTGCCTGTGATGCTGTTAAAGTTTTCTTACATGGAATGAAATATGCTTGTTTACTAAACCTGTCTATTGCTGTCCAAATCATATCATGGTTAGCTTTAGTATTAGGTAAACCAGTAATAAAATCCATAGAAATTTGTTCCCATGGTTTCGATGGAATAGATAAAGGCATAAGTAATCCATATTGTTTACCATGATGTCTCTTAACTCTTTGACAAATCAAACATTCAGAAACAAAGTTAGATACATCAGTGTCCATATGCGGCCAATAAAAATCTTCAGTTAATGTACGTAAAGTAGATATGATACCTCTATGACCTTGATATGGAGGACAATGAATCTCATCCAAAACAAAAGATCTGAATGGAATTGTAACACATAATCTCTTTTCATAAAGTATAAATCCATCATTATAAGATAGTGAATCAATATGAATCCAATTATTTTGAACTAATTTATTCCAATCAGCATGAAAAGTAATGTCCTGATGATATGTATCTTTCATAGCAATCAAAGAATCAAATGATATAACAGAAATATTATGAATGGTAGGGCTTCTACTTAATGCATCGTCCACTACATTTTCTTTACCGGGTTGATATTGAATAATAGGGTGAAAACTCTGAATAAAGGCTGCCCATTTGATATGTCGGTCAGATATTTGAGGTTGGCTAAGTAAATGTCTAATACTTTGTTGATCGGTCTTAATCATAAATTCAGAGCCCATTAGATAATGTTTCCACTGTCTTAAGGCTTGTACCACAGCTAATAATTCTTTGTCATATGTGGAATATTTCAGTTCAGAGGGTTTCAGATTAAAACTAGAATAGGCTATAGGATGATTGTCCTGCATAAGTATGGCTCTTATTCCTGATCCACTAGCATCAGTCACTACTAAAAAGAATGGTCTATTAAAATCAGGCAACTGTAGTACAGGAGCATGGGTTAATGCATGCTTCAATAAGTCAAAGGATTTCTGTTGATTATCGGACCAATGATAAACAATACATTTCTTCAGAAGTTTGGTTAATGGTAAAGCAAGTAATGAAAAATTACGCACAAACTTCCTATAGAAACTAGCAAGACCTAGGAATGATCGTAACTCATGCACATTTTTAGGTATAGGCCAATTCAATATTGCTTCTATTTTCTTAGGGTCGACCTTAATACCATCAGATGATACAATATGACCTAAATACTTAATTTCTGTTTTAAAGAACTCACTATTTTCCGGATTTGCATATAGTTGATTATCTTTTGATAACTAGAAAACCAATAACAAATGCTCATAATGTTCTTTTTCATTTTGACTAAACACCAAAATATCATCAAAGAATATAATAACACAATACTGATACTTCAGAAATATACAATTCATCATTCCACTAAATGTAGCAGGTGCATTAGTCAATCAGAAAGGCATCACTAAAAATTCATAATGACCGAATTGTGTCCTAAATGCAGTCTTGAATATGTCTGACTTATCTAGTCTTACCTGATGATAACCAGATTTAAGGTCTATTTTACTAAATATGGCAGAACCTTGCAGTTTATCCATAAGGTCATCAACTCTAGGAATTGGATACCTATTCTTTACAGTGATCTTATTTAAAGCTCAATAGTCAATGCACATACGATAAGTATTATTCTTTTTCTTTACTAACAGAACAGGTGCACCAAATGGAGAACTACTAGGTCTAATCAATCCTCTATTTAGTAATTCCTCAACTTGACTTTGAATTTCTTTTTGCTGTATCTGGTTATGCCTATATGGTGCTTTGCAAGGTGGTTGGGTACCAGGAATCAAATCTATTTTATGGTCTTCTAGATGTGAAGAAGGTAAACCAGGGGATAGATCTTCTGCAAAACAGTCTTTAAAGTGTGCAAGAAATTCTTTATGCGTAGGGTGCATATGATTTTCTTTAACTTGCAGTTCATTCACCGAAATGAGATAAGATTTACTACTTTTGCGTAATGCATGTTTAGCTTGAGTATGCGAAAGCAGTGGAAAAGCATTAGATGCATGCATACCATACAATGTAATATGTTTTCCTTGAAATTGAATATTAATTGAATGTGTGGAATAATCTATATCTGGATTATGCTGATAACGCCAAGGCATACCTAAAATAATATCACTAGATGTAATGGTACAACTAGAAAATTTCTTCTTTCAGTGTATTCACCAATTTGAATTTCTAAGTCATGCACTTCCTGTGTACCATTATACCTAGTGCCTAAGAATGCTACTTTGATGCAATAATGCGTAGGTACAGTCTGTAACTTCAATTCTTTTACTAGTTTTGCAGAAATAAAATCATGAGTACTACCATTATCATGCAAAATAATCTTTTCCTTTCCATGCACTAAACATTTCATTATCAATAAAGAATGTGGAGTTGGCATACCTGGTAAAGTATCCGAAGGAGTAGTAATGTCGTCTTCATCTTCTGTGAAATCAGGCATTTCTTCATGTTCGTCATCTTCCATTGCTCCAAGGTAGTTGATATGGACATGTGGCTTCTTCGAATGGCAATTTGATGCTAGATGTCCAGGTTGGTGGCATTTATAACATACTATAGGCTTGGCTTTGGTTACATTGTTTGCAATGGCAAGAAGTCTAGGGATATTAGGATTTGGCTGTGAAATAGGCTTAGGGTTTTGGTTGGTATTGGATGGTAAAGCAGGTGGTTTTGCCCAAGATTTACGGAAAGATGATGAAGGAAAACGACCTTGTTTAAATCTTCTAAAATTTGAGTTGAATTGCTTAGATCCATAGTTACCATTGGCTTGGAATTGTTGTGGACGCTTGTCTCTTCCTCGCAGCTTGTCTTCAGTGTCGTGAGCTAATGAAATTGCGTCTTCAAGAGTTGCAGGCTTGAACATATTAACTTCAGCGTAGTAATGCCCAAGTAGTCCAGACATATACTTGCGCTTGTGTGTCGCTTCAGGTACATCTTCAAGCATGCATAACTGGAGTAATGCATTCCAAAAGCTTTCGGTGTACTGAGGAATAGGCTCACGATCTCGTTGTTGAAGAAGGTCCCATTGCTTTATGGCTTTTCCATAAAATTGTGGAGGAAAGAAATTCTGCATAAACTTCTTCTTGAAACTCTCCCAAGTAGCGGGACAATCTATACTTTTACGAACCACGGTCCACCAAAGAGATGCTCTATCCACTAAATGATTAGTAACACACTTGATTTTATCTTTTTCTGCATATGTTTCCTCATGAAAGTAGTCATCAAACTGACTAATGAATGCAAGAACAGTTTTTCCCTCTCGAGTGCCATTGAAAGTACGGAATTTGAAATTTCTTTTAATTATCTTTGTTTCCTTGCGGATGGATTGAGCTTCGAGAGTCGCGTCGATGGTATATCGAATAAGGTCTTCAGATTGAGGTTCGTCTTTGTCAATAGTCGTCCTTTGTAAATTAGCCAATTGAACTTGCAATGCTTGCCTAGCTCGTCGTTCTTCATCCAATTGCATCATAATTAAGTCCAGCTTTTGCTCCATCGTAGGTTCAGGTAGGTCGCCTTCAGCCATTAAATCATCCATATGTGATTCTGTCATCCTGCAAAACTCAAAAGACCTCTCACTCTCAAAATCAAGTTAGCGGGATGAGCGTAGCTCAAGTTCGGGTGTACAAGGCTTATATATTTTTGTGTGTGGCTTTCACAATCTTCGTCTTTAGCTATTGCGGGATTCGCAATCTTTGAAAAATCTGTGTTTTATCCTTCTGCGTGTGCTGAAAATGCTTCAGCAAACTTGTGTATGCGAAGAGTACCTTCCAATGAATAATTTTGCAGTTTGGAGTTTCTATGCAGGAACAGCCCTTCTATGAGTTTTGAACAAAAGTCAGTTTTGACTTCAGGTGACTTGTCTGACTTGCAGAGTTGCAGACTTATGTGACTTGCAGAGTTCCAAGACTTATAGAACTTAGTTGCTTTATCAGACTTGCATAACTTGAACTTGGAAGACTTGCAGTACTTGCTGAGTTTTTATGTGACTTGTGGTTTAGAAGACTTAGTGTAATAGGCTTAGTAAAGGTAGCAAAACGTCGAATCGTGGGGGGGGGGGGGGGGGGGGCATTTTTTTTCAGCGCGGCGAAAATTTTGGACCTCCTTTGATACCTCGCAATGAAATTTTAGAAGCTTAAATCTTCTCTAAGCTTTCTAAGCTCTAATTTTTAAAGCTTTGAAGATATGGAAATTGAAACTTATCTCTGCAACTCCAGGACTTCTATGTGAGGATGTAGGAGTGGTCCTCCGCTGCTGCAGGCCAGTCCTTCGCGATCTGACGATGGAAATAGAGGTTCTTGATCGCCAAGAATCCACCCGTATCAACCGTTCGCGATGAGATTGACCGTAGAGCTTGATTGTTCCAAGAGCTCCGCCTTCGCACAAGATGGGTAGCGATTGGAAGCTCTTAATCTCAGCTTCGCTCTGATACCACTGGTGCACAGATCGGATGCTGTACGTTTGCATAGTGAATGTCGGAAGGTCCTCAAGAACAATAGAACTCTACTTTTTGCACAAAACTCAAGGTAAAAAGCATGAACGACATGAACAAGAGACCAATTGGGTGCAATCTCCCCCCATGCCTTGTGTGAGCACTCCACAAAGCATGTATTTTATGTATTAATCATCTTCAAGCTCAAATAATAGCCCAAATTACAAAATAGCAAGCTTTTAGCTTTTGAGTTTGCTTTAGCACAAAATAGGAATAAAGCTAACGGGCGGTGCCCAAAGAGTCTAGCATACCCAATACAATGTCCAAGTACAAATAACATAATTGTGCACCCATGCGCATACAAAATAATAAATAAATATCCAACGCCTCAATAAATAGGCGTGACAAAATATAGGCGCCATGCCTAAGGTGTGTGCCCATTAAAATATAAATGATAAATCGAATACTCGTTATCCTCCAATGCTTTCCTCCACCACTGTTGCTATCTCTACACATCAACTGAAGCATTCACAATCGTTAGTACAATTAAACCGACAAAAGTGAATACCTAGCAGTCTTCAGCTACATAAATAAATCAACACTACAAGGGAACGGGGCAATAGCGACGCCGATTAGTGATGGCGGATGTCGGCGTCGCTATAGGCGTCGCAATTGGCGTCGCTATTTGCGTCGCAAATGCGACGCAAATAGCGACGCATATAGCAACGCCAATTGCGACGCCGCAGGGAAAAAAAGCGCGGCCGAAACCAGAGCGCCATTTTCATTTTGTTTTCTTCGCCTTTTGAGAGCGAGAGCGAGGGAGAGAGCGAGGGAGAGAGCGAGGGAGAGAGCCAAGGCTTTGTGGGAGAAGAGGAGGAAGAGACTTGCCGCCGCCACCGCCACCGTCGTTGTTCGTGAAGGAGAGGAGGAGCCCTCGTTGCAAAGAGAAGCCGCCCACGCTCGCCATATCTCATTGGTGAGTCTCCCTCTCTCTTTCTTTTACTTGTTGAAGGTTTAAATCATTCTCTTTTGTTTGTTTAGGAGAGGAAATGAAAGAGAAGGAGAGGGAGAGGGAGAGAGAGGGAGAGGGAGAGAAAGAGAGGGAGAGTGCATTCTCTCTCTCTCCCTTTTGCTTGTTTAATGTTTAAATTACTTTCTTCTTTGCTTGTTTAGGAGAGGAAACGAGAGAGTAAGAGAGAGGGAGAGGGAGAGGGAAAGAAAGAGAAAGAGAAATAGAGGGAGAGGGAGAGGGAGAGGGAGGGGGAGGAAATAGGAGAGGGAGAGAAAGAGAATGAGAGGAAGAAGGAGGGAGAGTGCATTCTCTCTCTCCCTCCCTCTCCCTTTTGCTTGTTTAATGTTTGAATCACTTTATTTTTTACTTGTTTAGGAGAGGAAATGAGAGAGAAAGAGAGTGAGAGGGAGAGGAAGGGAAAGGAAATGAGAGAGGGATAGAAAGAGAAAGAGAGGGAGAGTGCATTGTATCTCTCCCTCTCCCTTTTGCTTGGAGGATGTTTAAATCACTTTATTTTTTGCTTGTTTAGGAAATGAGAGAGAAAGAGAGATAGAGAGGGAGAGGGAAAAAAAGAGAAAGAGAGGGAGAGGGAGAGGAAGAGGGAGAGGGAGGGGGAGGGGAAGGAAATGAGGGAGGGAGAGGGAGAGGGAGAGGGAGAGGGAGAGGGAGAGGGAGAAAGAGGGAGGGAGAGGGAGAGGGAGGGGGAGGGAGGAAATGAGAGAGGGAGAGAAAGAGAACGAGAGGGAGAGGGAGAGGGTGAGGGTGAGAGAAAGAGAGGAAGAGAGGGAGAGGGAGAGAAAGAGAGGGAGAGGGAAGGGAAGAAAATTTAAGATAATATACGTATTGATAATGGTATGCAATGTGCTTTGCATACGGCCACGTACTTCATCAAAATGAACCCAAAATTATTGTTATAGAAAAAGAAACCCTTAAATTGAGTATAGGATAATTTCTCTCAGGTCTTATGACTATGAGTAGAATTGATTGAAATAAATTTTATTACTATAGTTATAAAATTTCATAGATGGCGCGCATTAATTTTAAAATGGATTACTTATACTCAAAGCCGAGATATAACAAAAAATTATCTACCGGGACAAACAAATCATTGAGCATGATACAAGGCCGAGATATAACATCGGAAAATCTCTCGACTACTATATACAATGCAAGGTTTATGGTCAACTTGCAACTTGACGTACATCTCCATAAAGCTATCCATTTAAGCCTTGTTTGCTGTAATGTAGATAAGATGGCAAACGAAGAAGGTCCTATTGTTCAAGACCGCGAGTCGTATCTTAATCAGCGTGTCCCATGTCCTTGCTCTCAATGCAAGTTGGCAATTAGATGAAAACGCCAATTGTCTATAGAACACGTACGACGATTTGGCGAGTTTCAATCTGAGATCATTGATCAGGCGATTGCAGACTTTCAGCAAATGGTAATTTGAAGTTAGCATTTTTCATGCATTGTACTCTCAAGCTAATTGAAAACCATACACAATAAGATTGGGTCTTGTTGGTAAATTTTGTATCCAGGGGGGTGATGTCTCGACCCAAGGGGGAGTGCACCCTTTGCGGCCAATTAGAAGAGTTCGTGGACGTGCAATGGATGGATTGCAGGAGCCAATCGACCGCTCGCAAGGCCCATCTATACCGTCAATGCCAGAGGAGACAGACAACCTTCCCGACTTGCCTACAATCTTGGAGTCTGAGATGGAGGCAATGATCGATGCATTGATTCCCATGGATGTTAAGACATCTGACCCACTCAGAGAGGAAGCATCCATACCATTATATGATGGGTGCCGAGTATCTCGGTTGAAGACATTGCTTGCACTCTTAAGTGTGCAAGCAAAATACGGTTGGAGCGATACGAGTGTAACTGAGTTATTCAGGTACGTTGCACACAGACTTCATTGTTTTTTTTTTAAAACAGTATTATTGCAAACATGGATAGATTTTTCAAGGTGTTTTATGATTTTTTCAAGTTATTGAAATATCATATATTGCCACCTGCAAACACCATGCCTGAGTCTCGTGATGATGCGCGACATGTTTTACGGAAGCTTGGCATGGACTACAATAACATCCATGCATGTATCAACGACTGCATATTGTTTCGAGATGAATACGAGAGTATGGAGACATGCCCAAAGTGTGGTGCTCACAGGTATCGACAGGACTTCCAAGGGCAAACCATCCCTCAAAAAGTCCTCAGACACTTTCCGCTCATCCCCCGCATAAACCACATGTTTCGCACGTCTACCATGGCAAGCTTGACAACGTGGCATGTGCAGAATAGGTCCACGGATGGAGTTCAACGAATATCAGCAGATTCGCGCGCATGGAGCCACATTGACTCTACCTTCCCAGGCTTTGCGCGAGAGCCAAGGAATCTTCGGCTCGGTCTCGCCATGGATGGTGTGAACCCATTCGGTCTGCGCTCGACTTCTTACAGTGTGTGGCCTATAGTGCTTGTCAACTACAACATTCCTCCATGGCTTTCTACGAAGAAAGGACATCTCATCCTTAGCTTGCTCGTCCCGGGCCGCTACAAAGTAAAAAATATGGACGTGTATCTTCGTCCATTAGTCGATGAGCTTAAGATTTTGTGGGAGGAGGGGGTCACGGTGCAAGATATGAGCAGGCGCGATGGTCGGTGGTTAGCCAACATTCGAGCCATTCTCATGTGGACGATGCATGACTTTCCGGGATTGGGAGAGTGCTCAGGTGAGCAGACCTTTGTTCTCGCCGGTAATCTCTATATTTTATTTCATTCAATCAAGTATTCACTAGGTCGTGGATCGCCTTGCAGGTCTCGTTACCTTAGGTTATCATGCATGTCCATTGTGTGGGCCACAGTTAGACTCCCGAAGGTCACGAACCATGAAGAAGATGGTATATCAAGGACACGCCGCTTTCTTGCCGGAGGATCATGAACTCAGGGAAGGTTTTCTTGGACGACCTCCAGCACGTATGAACGCTGCAAGCTGGTACGAGCTGAAAATGGTAAACCCGGATTCACATCCAAATGGAATGCGGCGGTTCTCAGTTTTCTACGAGTTGCCATATTGGACCCACTTACAGGTCAACCACTTGTTGGATCCCATGCATATTTTCAAAAATGTGGGCAGCTTGCTATGGGACCACATCACAGGAAAGAGAGACACTATAGGGGCACGAATGGATTTAAAGGAGATAGGTAAGATGGAGGCGCTTTGGCCGCAGTCGAGTGCTGAAGGGGGAGTGCAGCTTCCTCGCGCTCCCTGGGTTTTGTCTACCAAAGAAGAGCGCATTGTGAAGCAAGTAATCAAGTCTATCCGCACTCCGACGGGTATGATGCGTTCTCTCAGGTCCGCATTTTCTAAAGATGACCAGATTTCTAGGCTAAAATCCCATGATTGGCATAAGATATGTCAAGTTTGTGAACAGAATGGATTTTAATTAGCGTGGACATTTTGAAATTTGAAAAGTGACCATTATTCTTAATGCTTTCTCATTTTTGGCAGTTTGTCCTACCGATCGCGATCGCGGGATGCCTAACTCCAGAAATTCGCGGGGCCATTTACAAGCTGTCGACTTTGGTGCAATGGATCTCACAGAAAGAGATTAAGACGTCCTCTATTGAATCCGCAAGGCGGGGAGCAGTTGAGACGGTCTGTCTCTTTGAGAAATACCTGCCCACTAGCATGCTCACGATACAAGTTCACCTTCTTGTGCATCTTGTGGATGAAGTGGAGATTGCTGGACCTGTCCATACGCGATGGATGTTCTTCCTGGAGCGCTTCATGAAAACCCTGAAAGGCTTTGTGCGACAACGAGCTCGTCCGGAAGGTAGCATGGCGGAAGGTTGGTTGGTGTCAGAGGCGTTAGTGCATATCTCACAATGGCTACCAACGGTGGAACCAGACAATGAAATGCTATGGACGCTGAAGGACGATGACAGGCTGACTGGAGATGTGGTGGTTGGAAATGGGGTAGAAAAAAGAATGGATGCCTCAATGGAAGAGAAGGTGAATCGCTTTTGTATGTTGCACCATGCCTCCATGGAGACGTGGCTCGCCAAGTACCAGATTGCAAGGCAAGATCGAGAGGAAGCACGAGCCGAATTCCGACGCAGTACGCGTCACCGACCGATTCGATATCCCGAAGGCATGGAGGAGATGCCGCGGTTTATGTCAACACGATGGTTGCATGGAGCCTTGACCGCAGCATCCAGCGAAGGGACAGAGGTCTCAATGGAGGAGTGGGAGTTCTCGAGGGGATGTAGTCCAAAGGTAATGAGGGGTTTAGAATGTGTCGTATCTAAATTTGCTTGCTACATCTAATTTGAGTGTTTCAATGTGCAGTACAAAATATATAGTGCAGCGTGGTCGCGCGGACGGCATTTTCGGGTGGAGCGTATTGACAAAATGCGCTCCACAATGGACTGTGGTGTCATGGCAAGGTTTGAGCAAGAGAGCCGGCGACGAGCAACAGATCCGAACACGGTTGTGGATGAGATGGAGTATTTTGGGAATTTGCAAAGTATTATTACGGTGGATTACCGTAGCTTCTCCATGATAATATTCGACGTGCAGTGGTTCAAAGTGGTACTTGGAGGAGCTGGCGCAACAGTTCGACGAGGTCCATCTGGATTTCTCGAAATAGATTCCGAAAAAAAATGGATGGATTTGCGCGACACCTTTGTGTTGCCGGCCCATTGTGAACAGATGCAACTAGGCATTTGCTTGCTAATTGTAATACAGCATGGTTTATGTCACAATGGTTTGAAGACGGTTTGTAAGTGTTTGTGAACAGGTAATCTTCTATCCAAATCCCCGACAACCTCGATGGTGGTATGTTATACCTTCAACTCCTCGAGGTGCGAGAGTATACGATCAAAGCGATGTTCCAGGCATAGATGAAGAAAATATGCAAATAGAGGGATCGAAATTACAAGGGGTGGAGGCCACCACAAGCTTGGAGCCTGCATCGGCTAACAATGATGGAAATACAGAAGTCGTAGAATTTTTTGAGAACAAGACAGACTCGTTGTTTTGTGGTGACATGTCTATCGACCTTCCAGTGTATGCAGAGTTGTGTCAGGAGATTAACATGGGACCATAGAATACTTCATTCTTGGAGAATTGTATTACTCAATTCGTTGTTTAGATCTTCCATAAAGGTAGATAAGATATGCATTTTAGGAGGGATTTTTCAAAAATGATTTTATTAATGTGCTTTGTATAGTTTAAATTGATTATTCTAACATTATTTTTTATCTGTGCAGGTATCGACATTTTCAGGATGAGTCGAGGGATGAGCGATGAGGAGTTTCAGGAGATGATGGCACGTATGTCTCCAGATCAGCTCGCGAGATTGCAGAGAGATAGCAGATCAGGAGCTGTCTCGTTCTTCGTCAGGACGCTCTGCTAGATCAGCTTCGGCGCGATCAGATGCTTCAGCTTCGAGTAGACGATCTCGACGCTCGCGACTTGGGCCAGAGGGAGGGACTGCGACTGCAGGAGGATCAGGGGGGTGCTGCTGTGGAGACACGGACGCGGTGTCTCCGTCTCGTCGTTCAGCTGGAGCTCGGTCACAGCCAGGATTTGTCACACCTGTGGGGACGTCCACTCCAGTTACTCCGGCTTTTGCGCAGCCGTCGGCAGATGTCACACCTTTTGGTGGCACTCCTTTTGGTGGCACCCCCTCTGGTGGCACTCCTTTTGCTGGCACACCCTCTGGCGGCACCCCTTTGTGTGGCACTCCGGGAGAGGGTACCCCCGTCGGTACACCGGATGTTCAGGGATCTCCTGGATATGCCCAGGAGCGTGGACGGAGATGGGAGAGGGCCCATACAAGGCACACTCCTAGGGATTATGGATACCTAGTGGATGGCAGGTCAGAAGCCATCATCATGAATGATGAGGGGAGGAGGGTGATGGCTCGCATGAGGGAGTTGTGCCAACAAATTTTTCGGCACAACGTCCTGGATCATTGGAGGAACATACCGGAGGGGAGCAAGGAGTACATAGTAGCATCCTTGCACGAGGAGTTCCCGGTGCCAGCCGCAGTGGATAGATTCTCTACGGGCTGGATGATGGATTGCATGCGTGCATACATGTCACATAGACGATCCGACGCACGCAAGGCAATCAAGAGTGGGGCTCCAAAGCCCGAGTGGTTAGATGCAGACGACTGGCACCGACTGAGGGAGGAGGCTACAAATTCGCCAGGACGTTGGAGTCAGCAGCGGGAGGCGGCGAGGGCACGAATCGAGGCCGGATCGGTACATCATCTTGGGAGTGGCGGCCATAGGACATATTTGGAGGACTTTGTAAGATTCTCTTTTGTTTTGCTTATTTGTTTTTTTGAGATATTCTTTGTACTGACAATCATGTTTCTAGCAGTTAGCATTTTGTTTTCTTTGCAGCACTCCATTACAAATCGCTATCCGCAAGGCCTTGAGACTCGATATGCGGAGAGGCACGGTCTCAGATCATTGATCGACCGATTGTATAGACGCGGCGGCCCAGTAAGTCACTCATCTTTCTTGTCCGTAGTTACCATGAGATATTTGAATGCATTATTGTATGGTGGATTGATATGTTGTTTCTTTTTCTGCAGAATCCGTTTGATGCTCCTTTACAGCGGGAAGAGCTTTCGGGGGACGACGATTTGTAGCTCGCCCTTGGATCCTTAGAGCTCACATACCTTTAGTTTTTAGTCGCCCGATCTATGTAGACATTTTCTATGTATTAGTGATATTGTTTTATGATTGTACCAATCGCATTTTATGCGATATCATGTATTTATTTCATCCATCAGTTTTATGATTTCAGTATACATTCTTTTTGTTTGCAAACGCTTTGTATGAAGCAGTGCAGAAACTATTTTGTATGGCTCTCATACAGCACACAGTGCTATATGTGGCAGGGCAGCTTGCTGCCCTGCCACAAAAATTTTTTTTTCTCTGTTACCGTCGCTATTTGCGTCGCAAATTTACTGCACGCGTCGCTATTGCCGTCGCTATCAGCGTCGCAAATTCTCTGTAACCATCGCTATATGCGTCTCTATATTCGTCGCAAATGCGACGAATATAGCGACGGTTATAGCGACGATTCTATGGCGTCGTCAATAACGACGCTTTTTGCGACGACGGGGGCAAATTTTGTTGTTTGAATTTTCGTCGCTATAAGGTCTATATCTTGTAGTGCAACTGGTTAGAAATCAATCCTAACCTTAATTTATTACAAGTGCACACTCTAAACTCATAAACGTTTATTAATTTAATATGCATTTTGCATAATCACCCGCTATGGAATCACCCATGTACACACTAAATTAATGAAACGCCCGAAAAGGACAGGCGTCCCCATCAACTTCTCGCACAAAGAATCCACTTTGTGTATGAGCCCCGGTCATCAAAGTTTACGGAATCCACCGTAAAACCTCACGGAATCCACCGTGGCACGAAATCCACCGTGAAATATGCCTCTTGGCATCATGGCATACCATGATTGACTATATCATTTTGAATTAATGTCAAATCAAAGCTTCAACTCATGCACAAAACATTAACCAATTGAGGGTAGATCTTTTAGCCCATCTTTCCAAGCAACCCCCATTTGATTCCTCCTTCTTTGCATCTTATCATCATAGATCCGCCCTAGGTCCATCAATTCCTTGTCTATCTCATTATCAACAGATTGCCCATAGGTATAACACTTATCTTTCCATTTATCAATCTAACCCCCAAGACATTTTACCCCTTCTCCTTCAACCCCAAGGTGCTCCTTAAATTCCTATCTTTACTCATTTTTCTTTTAGTGAAGATCATGTCTTTTCTCCTCCTTCATGCTGTTTTCTTTGCTAGTAACTGTGATCACACGTCGCACAATTTTGCCAATCTTTCTTTTTGCATAAAATCCCCCAAAAATGGCTGAAAGCCACTTGCTTTTTTATTACATGTCATCCCATTCTTGAAGTTGTCTACAACTTTTGGATATTTACAATAAATAATATCCAAAATATAAAAAAATAGGCTAAACTTGTCCAAAAATCTAGTAATTTTGAACCATCCACACTAGAAGAACACTGACACTAATGATTAACATGGCATTGACTCTCTAGATCAATAAGAAAGCCGAATGACAATGCACTCTAGAGTTTTTCACACTATGTCCATGTAGCAACATGACAACGTCTATACTTAGCACATCAATTATCATTATGATCCTCGCATGGCCACTAACTTATGACTTATTATATTAGTTTGTTACACCTACCTGTAGTTAGCATAGTTATAGCACCAAATGATTAGGATAGTCAATTATGCATTGTTTGGCTTAGTAGGCCACTTTCTTTTATGTTATATCTTACCTATAATTTATGTACATTATATTGTGTGTGGAAGAAGAAGAAGAAGAAATAGCAAGAAAATTTTTTGGCATCCATCTTTCTTCTTATGTCCTTGAGTGAGCTTCCTCTTGTGTGTATGGTGTGTGTTTGGTATAGCAACTCAAGCAAGTCTCCCACCACATGATTCTTGACAAGATGGAGTACTACAATAGCCCTTGTAATACTTGTATTCTTCACAATATTACCATAATGTTAGCAATGTTTATGTTTGATTATCAATCAAGTCTCTTCATTTCTAATAAAAACCTCCATTTCTTCCAAGAAAAACATTGAGAACTTTGATAAGCACCCAAGACTGTGAGTTGGTGGAATGGTTTTAACATTCTAAGCATACATCTTATCCACTTTCTTCCCATTTTCTTGTATCCCCTTGTTGGTTAGGATGAGCCTCTAAGCTTGGTTTAAAAATGGTGTTTATAAAAAGAATATTTTTTGGACTTGAGCTAAAGATCTTCAACCTTTGATGATTTGATGGTTTTCTCTTAGGTATTATAACTTTTTTATCATTAATAATTAAGAAAATGACCAAGCCACATGTACAACCGTGCTTATTACTTCTTAATTTAGTATCTTTCATGCTTTACAAAAAATACTAAAACAACCATAGATTTAAATATTTATAAACACTTTCATTTTTTAAAAAATTTAAAAAAAATTAGTAAAAAAAAAGATAAAATAATTTCAAATTTTAAAGTAGTAAACCATGTAGGGAAAATAAAAGTATATAGGGGAAAAAAAGCCAAAAAGTAGACCCCATGCTAAACTAAGGGAATGTCATCTAATTCAAAGGGGATTACTAAACCCAACATGGCAAAAATATGTAGGGATTGGATGAAGGACAACCACACAATCTCATATATTTTATGTATTAAGAAACTAGGCCAAAATATGTAGTCTACATAAATGTTTGAAGGCAAAAGATAATAATGCACATCAATTTTTTTGGGGGGGGGGGGGGGGGGAGTGTATTAAGAATACATAGTAGACTCATTATTCTAATGTTTGATGATTCACTACACCCCCAATGATAGATGGGTGAATGGGAAAGAGAAATTTGAGATAGTTTCTATGCACTTTGCATGCAATACCCAAAATAAAGTAAAATAGTATGGTTATCTCTTCTCACTATAATCTTGACAAGGGACTTCAACGTGGTAGAAAACTTCAAATACAAAAATCAAAACAAAAGCTAAGTCATTACAAGGGTAGTCAAAGAAGCTTGCATTAACTACAAGACTTTTCATAATCTTTTGGGCATCACCTAGGAGACAAGTTTCTCATGGTCCAATAGTCAAAGTGGATTAGCAATGAGGAAAGCACAACTAGATAGATATTCTATTTTAGTAGGTTTTCTCTCAACATGTGTAAGTGTGAGTAAAATGTTCAAGTACATTCTTATTTTTATTATTTTCTTATTCAAGTTACTTGTTCAAATAATTTGAATGTAATGAAATCAAGGGAATTTCATATTGATCCAAGACTATTCAAAAGCTAAGTTTTGTTAGAGATATAGTAGAATTTGAAAGGATGCTTTCCAAAATGCATACCATTAGATTCCCAACCCAAGCAAGGGCTATAGTAGTTAAACATTCTTAGGAAGCCTTAAGACAAATGGGAAAAAAAAAAGAATCGATGGGCAAAAGAAGAGAAGATAGGGACCAAAGATACTATATTAGTATCAAAATTGCAAATGAGATTGAGAGAAAGGTAAAGTTGAACTCTAGGAAAATGAATTACGATAAAACAAAAACTTATATGATTAGAAGAGGAGGAGCTCAAGATGATCCATGTCTTCAAAAAAGGTTGGTGGATGGCAAAGTTGATAGACCAGCACACCTGCATAAGCCTAGCTAGAAAGGATAACCTCTCAAACTATAAACCCATCACTAGTTTTATCTTAGACTATGACAATTTTTCTAAAACACTTGCAAGGATACTATCCACATATCTAGATGGTGGATAAGACAGGATAAAAAAGGATTGGTTAGAGGTAGATCCATCCTTGGTAGCACCATCATTGCATAATGGGAAGGATTCAAATATGCTAAAAAATCAAATGAGACATTCCTATTCTTTAAGATAGATTTTAACAAAGCATATGATAGACTTAGCTGAGGTTTTATGTTTCAATCTCTACATGATATGGGATTAGCTAAAAGATTCATCAAATATGTAAGTATCCTCTTTGGCAATGCAATTACCAAGGTGGCAGCAGTAAACGAGGAATTCTTAGACCCCTTCCTTCTTATGAGATCTATTGGGCAAGGGTGCCCTTTAGTCCCCCCTCCTCTTTGCCATAGCAATAGATGCCTTGGGGTGGCTAACTATTGATGAGGTTGAAAGAGGAAGGCTAAAAGGGATCAAGTTGCCAAACAATGATGATACAATCTTAAATCAAGTTGTTGATAGTAATAATGGCACTATCTATAGAAATCCCATGCTCATCTCCTTATAAATACCTACATACATTTTGTAAGGCATCAAGTTCAATTGTAAACCCTACTTAAACATAAATTAAGCCTCTCATAGAGGCTCCACCATAATGGATCCTAGAAGAAGACTTCAATTTAATTGAAGAATGGAAAACTTTAAGACTACTTGTTATTCCTATGGGTTTTAGAGTCACATGACTCAAATATGCAATATGAGTGCTAGATAGACTTGGGATAAATCTTGAATCTTTGAAATTTAGCTTTGTAGCTAGAATGGTGGTCCTAAAACACATCTTGATTTCTTTGATTGTTTAGTTTCTATCATGGTGGATGTTGGCAAAAGTAGGGATTGAATCTTTAGAGGCTTAATAACTTTTTATGGTCAAATCTAGAGACAAATTTTAAACCCCCAAGGTGGCCTAGGATGATTATACCTTACCAAAAGAAGAGGAAGGTGTAGCCTTGCCAAACCTAGAAATTATGGCCAACAAATTAGCAACCAAATAGATTGTCAAGGATTTCTGACATGAAATTGAGGACTGTGCCATTCTGCTACATAATAGCATTAAATCCTTCCAAATTAAGGAGCCACCAAGGTGGAGGGATCTTGACGCCACCTTTGTTACATTTGGTTATGCCAATGTAGTAGTATAATATTTCTCATCATTGGTTAAAAGCATGTGGATCTCGTGGATGCCACACAAAGAGGTCATTGTCTATCTCCCATCAAGAATTTCCCTAGTGCTCCCAAGATTTTACTTGATTTAATACCTTTTGAAAGGCGATTAATATAGGAGATTTGAAGAGACCCTAGCAAATATTTAGAGAAGGAATCATGGTATGGAAATATTTGTGAGACTTTAATCTCAAAGACTTGTCACAAGTTAAGCAACTTAGACAAGCCTACCAACTTCCCTTGCAAGATAACTAGATCCTCTAAAATATAATGAGCTCTTGAGGATCCACTTGAGAAAAGCCATCTGACTTAAACATCTACTTCAACCACCCTAGAGGAATATGTTTGGAGTGATGACAAACCGTTAATACCATTCAGCCCAACTTTTCCAACTACAATAAGCTTGTTGCAAAAATTAGTACGAGGTGGAACCTTAGTTGGAACTCCCATCGAATGGAATTATTGGTTTCACATAATATGGAGTAGCAACATCCAACCTAAAATGGCTTGTGGCTCATGCTACTCAAAGCACTCTAAACTAACAATAGAGCTGAAAAAATTTGGCATTAGTATTGGTAAGTGTTTGAGTTGTGGATAGAAATTGAAATTATTCATCATATATTCTTAAATCACAAAGCTAACTAGAATGTTTTGAATGTTCTATAAGTACTTGTACTACTACTCCAGCCCAAAACTCTGAGCTACAAAGAACTTCTGTTAGGGGAAAGTTTTGGACTGCCTCTTGTCATTTGGAATTCATTGAGAAGTTTGCTTTCATGGAATATTTGGTTGAGCAAGAACGTGGTACTACTCATCAACAACGAACTAGTTGATCCTATCCATCGTTTTAGATTGGATATTGTGCTGTAGGTCAATGTTGATAAAGACAAATAACAAGGGAGCAGCACAAGGGAGCCAAGAACAAGGCTGCAACTAACCAATGTGAAGAGAATCTTTCGAGCCCATAAAGGGATGGAAGAAAGAGATAAGGGTACAAACAAGAGGAACAACTCTTGAGGAAGCTCTTAACATTGACACAAAAGCCATTTTGGGATGACAACAGCCCGCTTCGTTGACCATGCTAGGTTGGAAGATAGCATGTGGTGGCTAGTAATTCTTATTAGTGACATGGCTCTCAAGTTTATTTGGACCAAAAGGAACAACAGGATTTTCATCAGTAGGTTTGAGAATGGCAAACTTGACCGCTACATAATAGTTGCAGTGGTGGGTGTCATGAAGTCCACGCGATCATTGGATCTTTAAACTTTTGTTGTGGAAGTTGAGTGGTAAGGTGTGAGCAGCTTCGGTGCATCTATTTGATGCTGTAACTTATTTACTCACTTTTGATAATATAAATACTGCATTACAACGTTTGGCTGGACTATGGTTGATATGGGAAGAGGTCGACTATATGCGAATGTGCGAGGTCTACGACTAGACAAAGCGAAAGGAACTTAGATACGGCCTCGAGGCTCGGATGCGTCCAAGCGAGAAGGGTAGGGTAGGGCCCAGCGCTGCGAAGCCGCAACGGCTAAGAGGACTTCTCGACGGGGTGGGGCCCCGAGCCTCTCATGTGCCAGGGCCTGGGCCCGCGTAAATAGCCGCTCTCGAGGTCAAAAGCACCATACACCAAAAACAGAGCCGAAGCCGGAATGACCGTTTGCTTGTTAGCTTTTGTCCAGACTCCAAGCCGCCTCTTCCCTCTCTCTCTCTATTCCAATTTCCCTCTCTGGCCGGGACAAGCCCATTATACCAATGTAACATAGATTCGTCGAGAGTCGAGAGTATCTTATCCGAACAGTTCGTTACACTAAAAATTTGCAAATTAGCTGTTCTCTTACAGTCTTTTCTTCCAACGTTCACAACTGATTCACTCACCTGCATCGCTGCTCTCAGCTAATTTCATTACAGTAACTTCAGCTCAGTGTAATATCTACTTGGCTGATATTAGTGTCTCTTAGTGCTTTGAGGTCTTGTGCGGTCGGTCCATTCACTGCAGTCTTATATGCCTCCCACCGTTATACACAACCTTGCTAGCCTCCCCTGTTTATGAGCTGCAGGAGTACAGCCACATACATAACTAGATTTCGAGCTACTACACCAGCTTTAAAGCTTGCAATATAGCGCCTGTTATGTACTGGAAGAGTAGCGTCATAAATACCACCTGATTCTGAGCTACAGCAGATTTAAGCTTGCAGGAGCAACGAAAATTCTGAGCAACAGCAGACTTAAGCTTGATTTCCTGTTATCAGCTGCAGGAATCCGGTTGCAGATACATACAACTACATTTGAGCTGCGGCAGGTTTAAGCTTCCATATCCCCTGTTATGAGCACCAGGAGTGCAGTCACAGATACACAGCAAGTTGCAATTCATCGCTTCAGAATGCAAGTATTTATATAGTGCTCTGTGGAAAGAAGAGACATGGTTTTTACTACTAATTGGATTAATCAGCTGCTGCTGGAGCTTCAGCTGATATGTTGCAGCTGCATTGTATTAGTTCAAATTAGAGAGGCAAGCGTCCATGGCAGCAGCACATCCTTCAGCTTTGATAGTTTTGAGACTCGGAATCTGACATTACTGGGGGATACATTCATCAAGAGCTCAAATTTGGGGCTGACAAGGGACACGCCAGTGCCAGCGACGAGTGTGGGGAGGGCTCTCTACATGGAGCCTGTGAAATTCTGGGATGCTGCGACGAATGTGTGTGTGTCGTTCCAGACCTCCTTTGCATTCTCCATGTCAAGTGGTAGCTCAAATCTGAAGGGGGACGGGCTTGCCTTCATTATTGTCCCAGATAACACCACTCTAGGCAGCCCAGGCAAGTGGCTGGGCCTCATCAATGCCACGAGTGGCACCATCAATTCCACCATTAATGGCAGCAGCACCTGCACTCAGCCTTGCTTCCTTGCAGTCGAATTTGACACCTACCTCGATGTGGGGTTCTTTGACATCAATGACAACCATGTAGGAGTGGATTCAGCAAGCCTGGTGTCCATTGCAGCAGCAGATGTTGGCACAGTTGGGATGAATCTCAAGAGTGGAGATGTAATCAGTGCCTGGATAGATTACAACAGCTCCTCAGCAGCCATGGAGGTGAGGGTGAGCTACACAGGGCAGAGGCCTGAGGAGCCTCTGTTGGTTGCCAGCATTGTGCTCCGGGATGTGGTGGAGGAGGTGATGTTTGTGGGATTCTCGGCATCAACAGAAGGGTCACAGGAGGAGCACACAGTGTATGCATGGAGTTTTGAAACAAGCGGACTCGATGATTCTGCTCAGAGAGATGACCATGATGGCGACAGCGATCATTATGCCCCAGTGCCCTCGCCCTCTTGTAAGAAATTTTAGGCTTTTTGTTTCCATTGTGGGCATCTCCATGTTATTATGTATGTTGAAGTGTTGACATCATGAGTTTGTACAATACATACCTAGCCTTGTTGCAATGGGGGAATGTATATTGTAGTGGCGATAGTATCATCAGCTCTTTTAAGAGAGCCACTTATACCTAGCCAGTTGAAGTGGGATAGGCCGGGGATTCCCCCCTTTTGAGCAGTATCAACAAGGGGAGACATCCCATTCCCCTAGTATCAAGGGCAGGCACCCCATTCCTAGCTCATAGCAGGGTGGGAATAGGGACTGAATACACCCCTCGTGCCTACAATTTCTGTCCCCTACTGCAACAGAGATTATGTAGGACATTGATGTCTGAAACTCCTCGCGTCTAAGTTCGAGAAACTTTAGTGTGGCTGCCTTGTGTATTGATGTCTGACACTCCTTATATCTGTTTAGTCTGTGCTTGAGAAACTTTAGTGTGGCTGCCTTTTTCTGGGACATTGATGTCTGAAACTCTCTCTCTGCCCTTTGTAGGATAATTGTCTGAACTCCTTATGTCTGAGTTTGAAAAACTTTGGTGTGGCTGCCTTTTCCTGTCTACCAAAAGCTAACCTTGGGATGACTGTCTAAAACTTCTTGTGATTTTCTCCTGCTGCAGTGCAGAATTATGCGAGAAATCCAGCGCCATTGAATATCTCTCTCTCCCCAGCTCGCTCCTGCAGAAGAAGCCCCCTCTGTCTCAGCTTCGGGGCCTTCCTGGGCCTCTCTGTGGGATCGGCCTTCGGGCTGGCCTTCTTAATACTAGCATGCATGGGATGCGCATACAAAGCATGGAACAATGGCTGGTGCCTGGGCAGGTCAATTGGATCCGATCAATGGCGACGAACAAGAAAGAGTGATTTATACGTCTCGGAGGCGGAGCTGCTGTCAGGCCCGCGGAAATTCACATACAAGCAGCTGAGCCTGGCGACCAAGGGATTCAGCGCGAGCAGAGTGGTTGGCCATGGGGCCTTCGGGGCTGTATATAAGGGGATCTTGCCTGACACAGGGGCGATGGTGGCGGTGAAGCGGTCCATGCAGGGGGACTCAGAGGGCCGCAGCGAGCTCCTGGCCGAGCTCTCCATCATCGGCTGTCTCCGGCATCGCAATCTCGTGCAGCTGCTCGGCTGGTGCTACGAGAACGACGAGATCCTGCTCATCTATGACTACATGGAGCAGGGCAGCCTCGACAGGTTCCTGTTCAGCAGAGATGGCACCGCCATGGTCCTCCCCTGGATGCAGCGCTACAAGATCGTCACTGGCGTCGCAGCCGCCCTCGCCTACCTTCACGACGAGTGCGAGCAGCAGGTGCGTTAAAACCACATCCCCTATCGTCGCACAACCTTGAGTCCACCGTATCATCGCACAACCTTGCCATTCCTTTTCGATTGCAGCGTAACATCGCACACCATTGGCATTCCTTTTATTCCACCATATCATGGCACGACATTGCCGTTTTGTCCATTTCAGCATATCATCATGCAACATTGTCATTCCCTTTACATTCCACCATAGCATCACACAACGCTGACATTCTTTTTCCAATTTACAATATACTTCACAACAGTCATTCCCTTTCCCTTCCACCATATCCGGCACACAACCCTATCACACAACGTTGCCATTGCTTTGCCACTGCACTCCACACTAAGATCTGTTCGTTAATATTAAATTTTCAGTATTTCCTCCCGTTTGCATTTTGATTGGATGTCACAAGATTCCTACTTACGCTTGTCCTTCCATTTTTTAATTAGATGTCTAATGGCACACAACACTATCGCACAATGTTGCCATTGCTTTGCCACTCGACACTAAGATTTGTTCGTTAATATTGAATTTCCTGTATTTCCTCCCATTTGCATTTTGATTGGATGTCACAAGATTCCCACTTATGTTTGTCCTTCCATTTTTCAATTAGACGTCACAAGACTATGAATTATCTTTGATCATTTGGCCTATCCTAACTTGTATGTTCGTTTAACATCAAATTTAAACTATTTCCTTCCCATCTGTATTTTCATTAGATGTCACAAGATTATGACTTATGATTTTCCTTCCATTTTCATTTTGTGAAGGCATCACAAAATTGTCAATTATCATTGATTATTTGTCCAAGTCTCTTTGGTCCCAGCACAATTTGCCCCATAGTACCTTTAAGAAAACAAAAATGCCACTTTCTCTTCAACTTGGAATATTTAGGAGCAAAAGACATCTAAGGTTGCTGAGAGAAATTTGATCAATTCCTTAGAGATCAAACTTTTTGAAGGATAGGTTGAAATTCAACATGAAGTTTCAGAAACTTAACTTAGTCTTGAAGTCTTTTACATTGGGTAAATTGAACCAACATATGAGGTTGAGAGCTAACCTAGGGGCAACATTCTAAAGTAACTTTAGCATTAAACCTTGGTTATGGTTATTCATTTTGAATTTTTGCTACTCTCTTAAGACCACAACAAACATTGTCACGTGCTTGATTCGAGTTCTTTACTAGGGTTAGAAGGTTGTGTAAAAGACTCTAGGTTTAGGGAGTGTTGTGTATACATATTGGTTACTTTTCAAGTTTTAAAGCTTGAAAAAAAATAATCTTACAAGGAAAAAACTCCTAAAAATAGCAATTGGGCTAAAATTTGCCTCCAAATGTTTACTCTCTTTTTTTTTGGGTAAATTTCGTACCAATTGCATTTTTTTTTTTAAAAAAGTCCAGGGGTTTTTGAAAAGGAAGTTAAAAACCTAATTGGGAGGTATATATTGCTCAGTTTTAAAGTTTGGAAGGCTTAAAGGACTATAAAAAGGATCCGCCCTTAAAATTTAATGCTTACCGCGCTGATCGCTGTGATGATGGTGTCTTGCAGGTGGTGCATCGCGATGTGAAGGCGAGCAACATAATGCTGGACGGGCGCTTCAACGCGCGGCTGGGAGACTTCGGCCTGGCGCGCCTGACGGACCACAACAAGAGCCCCGACGCGACGCTGGCGGCGGGGACGATGGGCTACCTGGCGCCCGAGTACATTCACACCGGCAAGGCCACCGAGAAGACGGACGTCTTCAGCTTCGGGGCGGTGGTCCTGGAGGTGGCGTGCGGGCGGCGCCCGCTGGAAAAGGACCTCCCGCCCGCCCAGAACGTGCTGGTGGACTGGGTGTGGGGCCTGCACAGGTTCGGGCCGAGCCGCCTCCTCGAGGCCGCCGACCCCAGGCTCGGCGGCGACTTCGTGGAGGCCGAGATGGTCCGCATGCTCCAGGTGGGCCTCCTCTGCTCCCACCCCGACCCCGCCGGACGGCCCACCATGCGCCACGTGGTGCAGATCCTCACCGGTGAAGCCTCCATGCCTCCCGTGCCCCGCTTCAAGCCCACCCCCTCCTTCGCCCTCCTCCATTTGCCCCTGAGCTTGCAAGAGCTCATCGCTGAGTCGAGTAACCATACTTCTACGAGTCTCGATCCTCATCCTCTTAGCCCCCCTCCCTCCACCTCCTCTCCTTAATTAAACCCAACGCTTTATACATACATAAACACCTTCTCCTTAAGCTAACATTTACGCAAGGTCTTCGCTTGTAGCTCAATTAGGTGTTAGGAGAGAATATAGGAACTACAACTATGCTTTCTCCTTGTAACTTTCTAGCAGCATAGTTTACCTATGTGAATTTGCAAAAGAAGGGGTATTGAATCTATACAACAAGGCCACTATGTGCAAAGACTCTCTTAAAACACATTGTACATCATTCCGAGTAACCTTGTACATCACCATCCATCATCCCATACACAAGAAGCATATTGCATAACCCCACCGCCTCTTCTTCATCACCATCCATCATCCCATCCCATACACAATAAGAATATTGCATAACCCCACCATCCATCATTCCGAGTAACCTTGTACATCACCATCCATCATCCCATACACAATAAGCATATTGCATAACCCCACCGCCTCTTCTTCATCTTGGTTCCTCTCAGTTCCAAGTACCTTTGATGCTCATATTTTTTTCTACCCTACCCAATCACAAGGCAACATTGATTCAAAGTTTGTTATACTTACTTATTTTATAGGTTTTGCCCTAGTGACATTGATTCATTGTACATTACTATCCCATATATCAATATTTAATAGGATTTTCCCTAATGACATTAGTTTATGTATGTTATTACCCCATAAATCAACATTGCTCCATATGGGTTCTCCCTCAACGTAAAGCTACATGACTTCATTGTACATTATTCTCCCATATATCAATATTTAATAGGATTGTCCCTAATGCAACATTGATTCAGAGTTTGTTATGCTTACTTATTTTATAGGTTTTGCCCTAGTGACATTGATTCATCGTACATTATTCTCCCATATATCAATATTTAATCGGATTTTCCCTAATGACATTAGTTCATGTATGTTATTACCCCATAAATCAACATTGCTCCATATGGGTTCTCCCTCAACGTAAAGCTATATGACTTCTAAAGTATGTCCACATCAATTTTCCCTTAAATTTTATATTGTTGTTTTGTAGTATCAACAATACATGGGCCCTTGTTCAACACCCAAGCAATGCTGATAACTAAATACAAAGGTACAG
Source organism: Lygodium microphyllum (assembly GCF_053477565.2). Classification (NCBI taxonomy): domain Eukaryota; kingdom Viridiplantae; phylum Streptophyta; class Polypodiopsida; order Schizaeales; family Lygodiaceae; genus Lygodium; species Lygodium microphyllum. The sequence continues at coordinate 94,007,231 of NC_141158.1, read as the reverse complement.
CTTCTAGTAGTCATTATAGATCAGCTTGGGTTTTTGATGGAAATACTGTGCTAATGCAATCACCAAGTGAGTGAAAATGTGTGGGGGAGAGCATGCTAGTCATTATAGATCAGCTTGGGTTTTCAATGGAAATATTGTGCCAATGCAAACCAAGTGAGTGAAAATGTGTGGGAGAGAGCATGTTATGCAAAGGCATAGAGATGCCAATTACAAGCATTGATTGGCATGTTGGGAGCCTCTTTTAAAGGCTACTAGTGCCTTGCAAGAGGACTGAATTCTTCATCATCTCATTCTTGTGAAGCATTCTTGGAGAAGCAAGAAGTGATTTGGCATGAGGGATTTATTGACTTGGATGACTATCTAAATAGGGTTTGAAAATTTGGGATCTGCCTGAAAGCTTCAATTGTGTCTTGGGCATGGACGAAATGCCAAGGAGTCAAGAGTTGCATCTGGAGAAGTCAAAAGTCAGGAGTCATATATGTTGTCATTTGTCGATTGAGCACGATGTACTCGACACAATGTATTTCAATGTACTCTCAAGGATAAGCAATGAAACACAATATTCAATGAGTAATCTTTTCGTGATCTATTTGTGTTTTGAATTCTTTTTGTTCTCTCACACAAATCAAGTAATGAACGTTTGGTGTTGAATTGTGAGTGGTGAACGGTGAGTGGACCAAAAGTCAAGGATTTAGAAGTTGCATTTGTAGAAGTCAAAAGTCATGAGTTGTGTCTATTGTCACTATTGATTGAGCAAGATGTATTCTCTACAAAGTATTTCGATGTATTTTGATATGATATACTCTAAAGGATAAGCAATGAAATACAATATTCAATGAGCAAATTGCTTTGTGATCTATCTATGTTCTGAATTCTTTTTATTCTCTCATGTAAATGAAGTAATGAATCTTCAATATGAATCTCTCTATGTCAAGTTTGGGATGAAGAAGACAGTAGCATGGCTGGTAGAGGAGTAAGGATGGCCTATATGTGTGGTGATGAAGGTTGCATTTGCTAAGTAGTTTCAGTAGCACATGAGTGATACCCAGAAACTAGATCGTTTGTAGAGTTTGAAGCAAGGTGATTCTATTGTTCAGGATTACACTACCTGATTTTGAGTGTTATTGGGCAGAGTTAGAACTTTGATCAATAAGCCAGTAAGTGAAATGCTTCATTCTATGTATGTTCGAGGATTACAACATGATCAACATTGTGCACTAACTATGGAATATCTAAAATCACATGATTTGAATTATTTTGTGCAACAAACTTTCTGTGTGGAGTTAGTGCTTTCCAAACATAAGAAAGGAAAGGGGAAGAAGTTGAGCAAGTCCACTCAATGGAGTTTTTATCTAATTTATCTTTATTGAGACGGTAAGCTCAACATATGTGGATGTTGATGATGGATTGTCTAGTTAGATGAGTTTGCACATCTAGACTTAGGATATAAATGGTCATTATGATTCTTATATGGCCATTAATTCATCACTTATTATAGTTCGTTTGTTATATATACATATAGGTCACATAGCTATAGTGCTAGTTGATTAGTATAGTCAATTAAACATTACCTGGCAAACTGAGTAGATTGCTTTTCTTTATATTATAACTTATCTACACTTTGTGTACATTATATACAGTATCTGGAAGAAAAAATAAAAAAATCAACAAGAAAATGTTTTGACCTCTATCTCTCTTCTTGTATTCTTGAGTGAGCTTCTTGCCACATGTATTGTGTGTGCTCGTGATATCAGTTTGAGTAAGTCTTCCCACCAATAAATTTGTGATATGTATCATATTTGCAAACAAAAAGATACTTTTGGACGTTGAAGTAAAGGAGAATGAGAGGATTTAAAAAAGCAAGCAATGAATAAGAAGCTCTTCCATTCTCTCATTTTTTCCCTTGGATAGTGTGTGTGGCCTGCACCAAAAGCAAGATAGAGCAAATACCTCAAATTGCAATGAGATTTAGTGTGCAAATTATATGCTCTATATAATGTAAATTACCATGTAAGGACTTTTCCATAGATTGTTTGGCCATCCAATTCCATTTGAGACACCACTTTAGGCCCATAGAGTTACGAACATTAATTTTAGGGTATACTACAAATTGAGTTGTGTCGGACATTCTAGAGTATATAAGTTATATATTTCAAATTTGTATGTTCTAAGGTAATTTTTAGTTCAGTAGTTAATCTTTTCATAATGACTTATACAATGAAAACCTTATTATTGAGAAACTAGACAAGAATAATTACCCATAATGGAAGTTTGACAAACTTGCTTTGTGAAAAAGGCATATATGAGTTTGTTTCAGGTGAAGAAAAGGAACTAGATGTAACATTTTTTCTCTCCTCCCCCTCCCCCCATTGCATGGGAGCTTGGGGGAAGGGGAGGGATTTAATAAAAGAAGAAGGAAAATTTTTTATGTTGTAAAACTTTTAACCTTACCTTTGTCTTGTCATCTCACTGATTACTCGCAGTCACACCATTGCTAGTACTCTTGTCAAGTTGCTATGCAAGTGCCATTTGTAATGAATGAAGCCGAGAGGAGAGAGGAGAATGAGCTTTAAAAGAGTGAGAAAGAGAGAATAAAGAAGAAGAAGGAAGACTAGAAGAGGAGAGAGAAAGACATAAAATAGGGGAGAAAGAATGAGGAAGCCATGGAAGCTAGAGATAAAGGTGAAGAGTATGTTCTTGATAATATCTGGATGCCTTAAACTAGGTCTCTTACACCTTATATACCCCGATCATTGTGACTGGGTGTCTAACCCCTAGTTCTTGTGTATCCCGCTCATTACAATCCATCCCCACCCTGAATGTTTTTGGCATAAAAAAAACAAAAGACAAATGGAGGGGATTGATAGAGGGGCTAAGGAGTGGGGTGCAAAGTACTACTCTAGTCCACATTACAATGAAAATGGGTGGGTGAAGACTATCAACAGCATATGCCCGTTGAGGTAAATCTACCATAACTTTTGATAGGCTACTCCAAATGGGGCATGACGCATGTCAAAAGATAGAGCTTATGACGTGTACTTTCAAGCATGTAAGAAGCACATTGCTGTGATTTGGGCATGTATAAAACTTTTCTAAAATAGTGTGTAGGCTATAGGAAGGGTGTGGTCAAAAGGGGACATAACTTGCTAGTCTTTAGTCCATTGGGCATCTTGGAGATGAGAAAATTCATTGACAATAGTGGTTGGGCACCAAGAGACTTCTTTTAGGGTTAGGCCTTTCTATTTGATGAGGTATTCCTTGATGGATCAAGATCTTAACTATTTATCTTGTTGGCCGATGGTTGCCTTAGGGATGTATTGAATGATAACCTTCTTCATCTATGGGAGGAAGCTCTTCCACATAGTCCACTAAGGTGCCAATGAAGGGCTTTAGCTGGCTGATATGAAACACATTGTGAATCTTGGTGGTAGGGGGAAGATCTAATTAGTAGGCCAAATTCACCAACTCTCTTGAGGATTCGGTAGGGGCCATAGAAACGGTGGGCCAACTTATTACTACTACTTTCTTTGAGAGTGGAGTGACATGACTTATGCACTTTCAAGAGGACTAGCTCTTCCTCTTGGAATTTCAAATGCCTTCTTTTCTCATTAACACAGAGCTTCATGTGGGTTTGTACCTTTTGAAGATTCACTTTGCATTGCTGAAGAAAGGCTTGCATGCGATCCAACTTGGCTTTACTTTAAGGGTTGATCTTGTCATTCAATGAGATTGTAGGAATGGGGACCATATACCCATATAATGGCTCAAAAGGAAAAACCCCAATGCTAGGGTGGATCGAGTTGTTATATGAAAATTTAGCCAACTGAAGCCACGTATCCCAACTGTGTCGTACATCATGGCAAAAGTGTGGTAGGTACATCTCAAGCCATTTATTTATCCTTTCAGTCTAGCCATCTGTTTGTGGGTGGTATGTAGTGGAGCAAGCTTGGTATGTTGGGAAAATTGCTTGCCAAAAGTTGCTCATAAACTTGGCATCTCGATTGTGTACTATGACTTGTGGTAATCAATGCAACTTAAAGACATACTCCATAAACTGAGTGGCCATTAGAGAGGTTGTGTATAGGGTCTTAGTGGGGATAAAGTGGATAGCCTTGGTGAGGTGATCAACTACCACAAATATATTGTTCCATCCTTTCTTTGTAACGGGGAGGCCCATGATGAAGTCCATGGTGATATGTGTCCCTTTCCCTTTAGGAATAGGTAGGGGCTACAAGAGGCGAACCTGTCTAAGCATGTTGTCCTTGTTCTGCTTGGCATGGAACACATTTAGTCACAAAATCTGTCACATCACTCCATAAACCTATCTAGTGAAAGCTCTTGGCAATCTTATCATATGTTTTGAAAACACCCAAGTGACCAATAGTGGGGCAAGAATGTATCTCTTCCATGATCTTCTCTGTGAATGGAGAAGTGTGGGGGATGAAAATCTTTCTATGGGACCAAATAAGGCCATGTTTGAGTTGATATTTGGAGCTTTCAGCCATTACCCCATGTTGTAATTTCTGAAACATGTGGTTGAAGTCCTCATCCAACAAATAAGCTTCTTGAAGATCCTCAATCTAATCACTATGCAACTCTAAAATGGAGGATACTCTGCATGCCCACATTCGAGAGAGTGAATAAGCCATGATGTTACCTTTGCCCCGAGTGTGAGAGATGTAAAAATCATAGTTTTGCAAGTTTTCCACCCATCTCCTTTGCTTAGGAGTCAAAGTAGAATGAGTAAGGAAGTATTGGAACACTCTATGGTTGCTCTTTATTCTAAAATGACTGCCATATAAGTAGTGGTGCCATTTCTTAATAGCATGGAGAATGGCCAACATCTCCTAGCCATATACATTCATTTGCATCTCCTTGTCATCAAGATTATGGCTCTCGAAAGCAATCACACCATGCTCTTGCAGCAATACAGTACCAATACCTCTGCCATTGGTATCACACTGAATAGTAAACTCCTTGGAGAAATCAGGGTATACGAGGATGGGGGCTAAAGTAAGCATTCCTTCAATTGCTTAAAGCTGTGAATCAGCAGTAGCATCCCAAAAGAATGATTTTTTTTTCAACCGATAAGTCAAAGGTGTTGTAATGGTGGCATAAGGCTTAATGAAGTGTCTATAAAATGAAGAGAGGCCAAGGAAACCACATAATCAAGTAGTGGTGAATGGAGTGAGCCAGTCCTTAACACATTGTACCTTCTTGGGTAAGCCTACATGCCATTTTTGCTAAGAATGTGTCCCAAGTACTCCATTGATGTCTAGATGAAGATACACCTACTTTCCTTAGCAAAGAGTTGATGCTCTCTCAAAATATATTATGATATGTGCCAAGTGCTCCTCTTGTGACTTGCTGTAAATGAGAATGTCATCAAAGAAAATGAGCACAAAATTGAACAAGAAGGGGTAGAGAATTTTATTCATGAGACCATAAAATGTGGTGGGGGTGTTAGTCAACCCAAAGGCATCATTAGAAAATGATAGAGCCCACAATCAGTCTTGAAGGTTGTTTTGATCTCATCACTCTCCCTCATATAGATCTTATGATAGCCAAAGCACATATAAATCTTAGTTAGTAAGCGTGCCCCTTTCAACTCATCCAACATGTCATCAATCTGTGGGATGGGATGCCGGTTCTTCATAGTGATTTTGTTCAAGTCTTTGTAGTCAATGCACATGCGGAAAGAGCCATCTTTCTTATGAACAAACAGGATGGGGATCTATAAGGTGGCTTGTTCAGTGGCTTGGAATGGGGCTCTAAATCAAGCGGGTGGTCCACTTGCCTCTTAGGGGAAAGGGTTGTAGGTATTGGAAATAAATCACTATACTCCTCAAGAAAAGCCTCGAAGGTTGAATCCTTAGATACTTGGGAGGGCTAATCTCAATTTTCCTTAATCAAGTGTGAAAAAAAGATCTATGAGCATTTCTTAAACTCTCGTTTGAGTTACTTTACTGTAATTAGCTAAAAATCAACATTATCATGAACTCCCTCTAAAAGTGGATGAGTTATCCATGCATCATAAACTCCATGTAGAGCTACGAGAAGTCCATAGCAATTTTTCCAAATTTTTTTAGCAAATCACAACCCAAGACAACATCAATGGGACCTATGTCTAATGCGATTAGGTCAACCAATGCCACAAAATTCTTAACCAAGCATAGAGGGACTATGGAACATACATGTGTGCTGATTTCTTCCTCATGATTTGCTACACGAACTTTCAAGGGGTGCTAAAATTCCATAGGGGTGCATTTTAACTAGTCAACGACTGGTTTATTGACAAAAATGTGAGTAAACACAATATTAGTGGGTTTGGGAATCTCCCAATTCCCATTTTTTGAATACTAAAAATGTGGCACCCAAATAACATGCCTATAAGTTTCTCAAAACCATATGATGTGACCTATCATTGGAAAACACTTGAAAACTGGAATCTATTGAGCTATAGACCACTCAATTTGGAGTTATAGTGTTCAAGTTATGACAAATCCAAAAGATTTGACTATGCGTCCCAAACTTATGAAAAATTCCCATATTCCCCAATATGGTGTTAGTACTATCAATATTCATAAGGATAAATACATTCTTCCCATTAATACTACCTTTAATGTGTAGGATGTTGAGGCTCCTAAAACGAGTCCAAGCATCCAAGGAGATGAAGCAAAGGGAGGTGGTGAGGAGGTGGTAGTCGGGTGGGATGTGATGCCAGGAGGCATATTCCACGGTGGATTCCGTGAGGTTTTACGGTGGATTCCGTAAACTTAGATGACCGGGGCTCATACACAAAGAGGATTCTTTGTGCGAGAAGTTGATGGGGACGCCTGTCCTTTTCGGGCGTTTCATTAATTTAGTGTGTACATGGGTGATTCCATAGCGGGTGATTCCGTAAAATGCATATTAAATTAATAAACGTTTATGAGTTTAGAGTGCGCACTCGTAATAAATTAAGGTTAGGATTTATTTCTAACCAGTTGATTTATTTATGTAGCTGAAGACTGCTAGGTATTCACTTTTGTCGGTTTAATTGTATTATTTTACTAACGATTGTGAATGCTTCAGTTGATGTGTAGAGATAGCAGCAGTGGCGGAGGAAAGCATTGGAGTCTAGCGGGTATTCGATATTTGGACTATATTTTGATAGGCGCCACGCCTATATTTTGTTATGTCTATAGAGACATTGATTATTTATTATTATTTTGTATGCGCTTATGCGCCCGGATATGTTATTTCTATTTGGACATTGAGATTGGGCGTGCCAGACACTATGGGCACCGTCCATTAGCTTTATTTTCCTATTTTTGTAGAAAGCAAACTCAAAAGCTAAAAAGCTTGTCATATTTTTGTAATTGGGCTATTATTGAGCATGAAGATTGGAAATATACATAAAATACATGCTTTGTGAAGCGCTCACACAAGGCATGGGGGAGATTGAACCCAATTTGTCTCTTGCCTCTTGTCGTGCATGCTTTTACATGGGTTTTTGTGCAAAAAGGTAGAGTACTTTGTTCTTGGGGATCTTCTGGGATTCACCACGTGAGCTATATTGTTAATCATACCCACGATTCTAGCCCAAGCTATGTGTGACAAAGATGCATGCAAATTTCACTGTCCCAAAGTCCATAAATATGGACACCCATGCTATTGCAAGATTGTGTACATGATAGCATACACTCAATTGTAGAAGTTCACAAGTGCAATCTCATTAGTATATTGATGTGCACTATTTTCTCACTTATGTTGGACATTATAGCTTCTATAAGGTGAATGCATAGTGCTTTGGCCACATTAATGATCAGCTTTGCAAAATTTATAAAAGAAAGAAAATTAGTATGTGAGCATGGTGGTGAATGCTTAACCTAACATCCTACAAGAACATTTTGGTAAAACTTGCAATCATAATCAATAAACATATGTACACAAAAAAATTTGTTAAATCTTACAAACATAATCTAAACTATAAATTGTTCTAAGTACATCTAGATATCATTCACCATGACTATTAGACTCATAAGTAAGAGAGAGGGAGAGAGAGCTATTATAGAATATTATAGACATATGACCCCAAGATAATGAATATAAAAACTTTACCTTAACTTGTCTTGGAGAGAGAGATAGATAGATATATATATATATATATATATATATATATAAGAAAAAGTATCAAATTCTAGGGTTTTACCTCCTATGGATGTAGTGTGGCTTAGGGGTCAGGGTAATGGATATAGTAATCACATGAGTTAATAGATCTTGGAAATTTTTACTTTCAAGAAAAAATTGGTATTGCATTCTATATTCAATTAAAAATGCAATTACATGATATCAATGTTAAGTTAACTTGGTGTTGCTCTCTATCTTCAATTAGATAATGAAATTTCATGACATGAATTTTATTAAGTTAAATTAGTGTTGCATGTTAGTTTTTTAGAAAAACATAGTTGCATGACATCATTTTAAAGTTAAATTGGTATTGCATTCTATCTTTATAACCCAATTTTATGACTTAATGATCACTCATAAATGTAGCATAAATAGCATTGCTCATTTGGTCAATAAGTTAAAAATGTAAAAACATTTCAAGTTTTTATTAAAATCACACATACATGAGTATATTTTTTTGTCTAAACATATGACCTAAATGCCCATCCCATTAGACAATACAAGGTGATTAGCTTATCATGGAATTACTTGGCCAAATGCATGATCAAATGCCAGACCTCTTATGGGTCGGGGGAGGGGTTCAAGGCACCATTAAGATGGGTTACATACACACAACACACACACAGATAGTCACAATGAATGCCTGCAAAACAACAGGATAGGAATAGATAAGATATCGATTATAATAAACTCACACAACAATGGTAAAAACACAAATAAAAACCGAGTCAAAAATTAATATTGAAAAATCTGTGGATCGAAACGGAGGGCAAAAAAAGAAAAAATATCAGGGAAAACCTAGAAGATAGGGTTGTTAGGTTAAAATGCAGTTTCAGTGTTGTTAGGGGGCATTTATATGGGAAAAATAAGAAAAAAGAGTGTGAAAACTCACAAAAAATTTAATAAAATAAAATCGATAGGTCGGAATAGGATGGAGGAAAAAGAAAAATCATGTAGGGGAGTAGCCAAACATGGCTATTCAATAAAAATTTAAATTTTGAGGTTAAGGTAGGTTCACATGGAAAAATGGTTAAAAATGCACATGAAAATACCTGAAAAGATGGAAAATTTAATAACAGACAATTTGTACATCAGAATGATGGGCAGTAGAAAGGAAAAATGTCCAAAGGAAGGTGTAGGTTAGGGTTGTCATATCATATTACTGGTCCGAAGCAAGAAAGATGCGTTCGCATGGAAACACGTAAAATTGGTAAAAAATGAGTTAAAAATTAATAACTCACGATTTGTGGCTCAAAAATGTAGGTTGTAAAAAGAAAAAATGTCCAGTGCAAAGGAAGGGAAAAGGTTGTAAGGTCAGATTGTAATTTTGTTGAATGTAGGGTGTGTTCACATGGAAAAGTCACAAAACTAAGAACAAAGGCAAACAAACAAGAAACAACCCCAAGACTGGTTGAAAAAAGGATGGGTGGGTGGGGAAGGGACCCCATTAGGGAAAGATTAGGACTTGGTATGCTTAAGTCGTTTGATAGGGATGTATCCATGAGGGTATGAAAAGCGGATGTGCAAGGACGCGTCCTCGCACTTAAGATCTTAATAAATTAGATTGACAAAGCGATAGGGTCCTAACACAGGTTCATAACCCATACACGTATGTCCCCACACTTAAAACATGACTAACTCGTGAAATCAAAAGGAGTAGGGTTAGAAAAACTTGGCCCAATTCGCAAAATCCATAGCTCATATCCAGTTTAGGAATTGACAAAGGGAATGATTCAGAGGGAGTATGCCAATGTGCACAGTTGATGGTGCATCAGTGCATCCCAATCCATTTGGCATAGGTACAAGAAGGAAGGCCAATGAGCCTTATCGTGCAGTGTGCCAAAGAGAATGAGGTGTAGAGTGATGGCAAAGGAGGCATGTCCCGTGTGTGCATAGGAAAACGAGAATGTACCTGTCTCCAAGTGTCAAAACATCACTCAATCCTCACCTCCTCTCAGATGATGAAAGGGAAACTAATCATGCTCAGTCCCCCCATTGTCTCATGCTCTATTGATGATTATAGGAGGGCAGTTGAGTTCCTCACATCCCGTTGATTGAATCCTCATTGCCACTTTGCAAAGGTTGTATATGCCTTGTGCGCAATTGATGGTGCAATAGTGCATCCTACCCTGTGTGCCGGCATATGATGTCAGAAGGAAGGCCTTTTGTGCTTTGTGCATTGAGAGGCCCATCCCGTGCATGCAATGCTTCATGCACACATCTCATCTCTCTCTTTGGATAGAAAGGGCAAGGATTGGTCACTCACCCCACCCTCTGTCTCACGTGATGTTGATGAACACAGAGGGAAACACTCACATCCCCATCCGGTTAGGATGAAAGCTCACATCGCTCTAGGTTTGTCAATGAAGATCGGCATCGTCTGGTTGATAATGTCAGGTTATCACATTTTCCACAACCAGGTTCCCATCGAAGGGTGTGTGCCATCTTTTCTTGGAACGAGGCCTGTTATGACGACATGGAATTTCTTCATTTTCTCCCATAACACTTTGGATTTTAATTGTTTTTTTTTCTTTCTTTTCTTTTCTTTTGCCCTACTCCCAGGGGTGTTTCTACCTTTTCTTGAAGAATAGGTCAGCATGACACTGACCAAAGTCCTTTTCTCCCATGATCGATATATATTTATATATTTTTTCTTTGTTTCTTGAAGAAATGCCATGTATTAGAATCATCCTCACCACCTTTGATGCATCAGACAAAAAGGAAGCCAAGGAGGGGGGAAAAGTGGATGTGAGGGGCTAACAAAATGAAGCCACATCATCAAGGTCAGCAAGAGGGCTATCAAGAGCATTAGGTAAAGTCATATAGACCATTGTGTAAGGAATGAGGGAGCTATCGGGGTGATTATCAAGATCCCCTAGGAGGGTAATACATCTTGAGGTGATAGCCATTAATTGGGAAGGCATCATGCAAAGCGTCAACTGTCTAGACTTGGACAAAGCCATTAGGGTTGTCAATGGCAAGTACCTTATAGGGGTCCATCTATAGTTATTGAAGCTTGCCTAGAAACTTGCCAAATTGCAAATCATAGGCTAGGACTAAGTCACCTTTCTTGAACTCCTTCTACTTGATGAAGTTATCATGATAGGCCTTTCTATGAGCTTGCGTGGCTTCCATGCACTTTAGGCCATCCTGCAAGTCTCATCTAGACATTCTAGATGTAAGAGATGGCGTTGTAGGGACTTGTCATCTCCCAAGTATTCTTTGATAGCCACACACACAGAGAGGGTAGCTCGAGTTCAATAGGGAAGATGACTTCTGTTCCATACACTAGTTGGAAAGGGGTTTGTCATGTAGTAGCCTTATGGGAGGTTCTGTATGTCTAGAGGGACTCTATAAGTAGATCATCCCAATCACGATGATGTACAACAATCATTCTTATCAAAATTGAACAGAGGATACAATTGCTAACTTTGACTTTGTTGTTGGCTCTGGGGTAATAGGGTGTGGACTTATGATAGCATGTCTTGTATGACTCTATCAAATCTTACATATCTTGAATATGTTAGGTGGAAATCTCGTACAAGTAAAGCCATTATATTGTTAAATCTTGTCACAAATTTTAGAGTAGAGACAATCCTCAATGAGAACACCATATCGATACATGTCAATGTTGAGCTCAGAGCAAGAAAACTAGCATCAATATTCCAAAAAAATCTATTGATAATGGATTCATTATAGGAAAAAAGGTTGTCGAGAAGAGGAAAAAGAAAGCAAATGAGAAACTTATGCTACAAAGCAAAGGGATTACTTGTGAACTGACCAAGAAGATTGTGTTTAGTGCCAAGAGTTCCACTATTGCTCCTTAGATTGAGAAGGTTGTAGCCTCAAAAGAAAGAGGATCATACCACTTGGTTGTTAATGTGTAGTATCCCTAACCTATGGAAACTGTTTAAATGATGGATAGAGGATGTGATGAAACCATAAAAACCACCAATTCATGTAGTCTAAGGAAGTAATATGAGTGGCACCAAAGCATTCAACACTTCTCCAAGTGCTCTTCGAGTCAACACATTCTGGGAGGGAGCTAAGCATCACACCACCCTTCCCATGGAGGCCCTAGGCAACTTACATGTAAGAGGAATCAATGATATAAGAACACCCATTGAGAGCAAGAATTTCAATGTTTGGCTGCCAAGTACACAAGGTTTGACTGCTAGGGGTATTGAAAGATTGGCTCGTCAAAATTAGGGAAATTAGCTTCATGGTAAATTTGATGATCATGAGGGGAGTGGATTATGACCTATTGTTAGGGTTGCCCTTGGATAGAAAATGATTTAATCATCAAAGGTTTGGGTAATCGAATGGTCTTCTTAGGGAATAGGTGAGGTACAATGAGCTCTTCTTGGGGAATAGGTGAGATGCAATGAGGGTGAAACTGAAAAGTTGAAAAGCATGCATGTAGACCTAGAATCCATATCCAATGTGCTTTGACAAGATATTAATTGCACTATCACTAAAAATCCCCTAAAGAAGTACATTTCTTGCCCTAGTGATGAAAAGGATTGTATGTATATTGTGGCCACACTTGACCTACCCTTTATAGAGGAAGACAAATATAGAAGAGTGAGTGAACTTGGTGAGGAAAGAGTTAGACTTGATCTTGAGGAAAGAGTTAGTGAACTTGGTGAAGAAAGAGTTAGTGATCTTGAGGAAGACTTTACTAACAAAGAAAGTGAGGATGATCAAGATGATGAATCTAGAGATTATGACTTTGATGGCAAGTAACCAAACCTCGAAAAGTAGGATTAATTATGGATGTAGGAGTAGTAAGAGTGCAGGTAGAGCTAGAATGATTAGAATATTTGGAGATCCTATTATCACACTCACACAATGACCTTTGAATTCCAAAAAAACAATCTTCTTAAGTAGCAACCCTAAAATTGAATTATTTCCATTAATCAGTCATACACAAGCTAAGAAAGCACTTGGAAAGTAATACAAGGCATTCATGATTTTTGTGATTGAAGTGGAAAAGTCTGAGTCTTTTGCATTGTCACTCCACTAACAATTCTTAAAAATATTATTTTGTGGATGATTATCCACCGATTTTCCATCATCATGAGGAGGAGAATTATATCACAAGATTAAACTTTTCCTAGTGTTACTCCACCACATAAATATCCATATAGACATTGTCATTTTCATAAAAAATAAATTCAAAGACAAGTAACTAAATTTTTAGATAAAGGTTCAATTTTACCTAGTTCTTCTTCTTTTGGTGCACTTGTCTTGTTGGTTTGAAAAGAAAAATGAAATGTTCAAGATGTGCATTGATAATCGCACTCTCGTGATGCTATGAGGACACGGTGTGAAAAAGTATGGAATGCATCATCATCCGACTTCTTTATTGATCTAGAGAGTCAATGTGATCTGAGCCATTAGTACTAGTGTGAGTTGCATGGATTATCCAAAAATATTAGATTTTTGGATAATTTTAGCCTATTTTTGATATTATTTATTGTAAAAATCTAAAAAAGTTAAAAAAGCTTCTAGATTAGGATGGCATGCAAAAAGCTAGTTGCTTTTTCAGCCAATTAGGGATTGACGAAATCGGCTGCATCGCAATCGCTGTAAACAGACTGAAAACTGCAGATTGAACTGAAAGAAGAAGAGTGATCTGGGAGATCCGTGAGCAGGTGTCCGGCAGTTTTACCCCCCTTTTGGAGCCAATAGAGCCATTAGATTTGGGTTCTGGGCAGTAGAGAAAGAGCTAATTTTTTTGATCCACATTTTTGGTCTATGAAGGAGCTCCAAGAGAACTAATGCCTAGAGATTGCTTCTAAGTAGTGCGAAGATTCCATGTTCTTTCAATACATATTGATTAATTCATTGTGATTTGTTTTTGTAGTGTCTACCACTTGGGTATTCTCTATCTTCTCTTTCATATCCTCTCTCTACTTCCTTCTACTTCTGATCCCCGGTGGATTCGACCTTTCAAAAAAAACCCCTCCGACATTGGTGAACCCGATGTGAAAGGTCGTCACAAAAGAAGGAAATACAAGATGGGAGAATCTTCGAATACAATCTCCAGTAATGTTTTGCAACAGTTGGTGTAAAATATGAATATGCTTATGCAGGTACAACAACAACAACTTGCAACAATTGGTGCAAAATATGAATATGCTTATGCATGTACAACAACAACAACAGGTGATGCAAGCTTCAGCTCAAACGGAAAGTGTTGTGATGAATGCTTTGCAAGTAGTTGAGCATGAGATGAAGTTATTCAATGGTAGGAATGTATCTATATATGTACATACCTATTCTCAGAAGATGGAATTCTTTGGAGTGGCTCAATCTGCATGGAGCCGATATTTTGTACGTGTTACTGTTCATGAACTGAAAGCACGGATTACTTAATTACACTCGTAGGATGCAGACTGGGTAGCCTTCAAGAAGACACTCAGGGAAGAATTTTACATTGAGGACACCAGTTTGATTACGCACAAGACTTTTTAGGAGTGGGTTATACAACCCAATAAGGGTCTTGTGACTACATAATTGTTAAGAGAATTTGAAAGTCGATTTGAGCAATTGGATCTTGCAGAAAAACAAGTCAAAAAATTGAATTGTTTCTATAGGCAGCTGATCCTGAGCTTCAAGAGAAGCTTGATGATTTATTGGAGGATCAGACTACCGAGACAGGTTTGAAAACAGAGTGGAGACATGTCAAGGAAGCTGTTACTGCACTTGTGAAGAAGCATGGAAGAAGAGAAAGATTGCATGTCTCTAGCTTGCCCACTGTTATGGGCAAGACAATTGATGTATCTAGTAAGCCACCTACTTTTGTGGCTAACCCTATGGCTGTACTTGCTATTGTTCCCTCTATTAGGAAAGATGTCTTGGATGAATTGGTCAAAGGGATGCAGGATCTTCAATTGAAGGTTGCAAAATTGGATGAAAAAGGACAAGAGGAAAGGGGATGGGCAGCAGCCCCTAAACTTGGAAAAAGATGTATGTGGTGTGATAGTTTGCAGCACGAGAGAAAGGATTGTGCTACCTATCAGGAGGCCTTGGCATGACAGCTTATCTTTTGGAAAGATGGCAAGATCCATGCACAAGAAACGGGATTGCCTCTTGCTTTGAATTTTGGAAAGGGAGGTATGCAGAAGTTGTTGGAAGACTTGGCTGTCCGAAATGCTTATGCAGTGGTACATGCTTCTACTTTGGTTTATAGTTGGATAGAATGCATGGCCAAGTGACGGTTGGTCCAAAGGTTGAAATATGGACACATGCTTTACATGCAGCTGAAAAGAGAAAGGTCACTAATAGTGAAATGTCTCATGCAGGGTAAGACATTCGTGGCATAACTGGTTGGGAATCATCTGTCAAGAATCGCGTGATGGGGGGACTTGCTCAAGATGCTGCGCCGATCACACACAGAATGCACAAGGAGAAGCTCACTCAAGAGACAAGAAGAGAGATGGAGGCCAAAACGTTTTCTTGCTGATTTCTACTTCTTCTTCCACACACTTTACAATATACACAAAGTATAGATAAGATACAACATAAAGGAAAGTGGCCTACTAAGTCAAACAATGCATAACCGACTACACTAGTCGACTGGCGCTATAACTATGCCAGCTGTAAATAGGTGTAACAACTTGAATATAATAAGTAATGAGTCAGTGGCCATGTGAGAGTCATAATGACCACCGACGTGCTAAGTGTAGACGTGTGGACCCATCTAACCAGGCGGTCCATCATCAATGTCCACATGCGTTGAGCTTGTCATCTCAACATCATCGGTAGATGCATATTCAGTATATGCATATTTGGCAAAGGTACAAAACACGGATGTACTTGTGGAAGAAAAACGAAAAAGAGATGACTAGATATGACAACCCTGACGAGAGATGTACCTTGAGTAACACCGCACGGATGACCCAAGATATTGGTGGAGAATCCACGTCTGGTCATGCATGTGGGGACTCAAGGGCATCTATTAGAAGGCTTAAATTTACAATCCAAGACTCGGAAGATGAAGACATAGTACCACCTGCTTATCTTAGGGTCAAACTCACCGCTAAAAGAGAGCATACTATCGATGCTCTAATTGATGAAGGAGCGGATTTCAATATCTTGGCCTATGAATCATGGACCCTGCTAGGCCAACCAGAGCTCACACCGACTAGTGCAACTCTTAGCCCTTATGGGGGACACCCACAAGCACTCATATGGAAGTGCAAAATCCTTGCGACAATTGAAACGGAAAGCTTGCCTATCCTATTTCATGTTCCCCCAAACAGTGCTAGCTGCGGGAAAGAAACCCTCCTAGGTAGACCTTTCAAAAGGGAAACCAAGTGTGAGACTGACTATGTAGCACAGAGGATACACCTGACACTACTGGGTGTGAGGATAGTCACGACCTTTAGCAAGGATGACCTCATCAAACCTCGAGGGAAAGGCAATCAAGGTGCTGACATAACTGTCAAGCCTGCGGACAAGAGCAAGGACTTGTTGGAAGAGTTAATACAAGCGCAGGTCGAACAACGAGAACCAGTGAGTGAGGCCATGCCGGAAATAAGAAGGTCAGGAGACAATGCCAAGGATGGCCTTTTGACTTACAAATATCGTAGAAGACCCCAAAAGAAGCCCAAGCCTTATAAACGAAGGTATCGATGGAGGGTCAGCACAACGCCACGATGGACATCCAAAGCGTTGCTACGTGCTCAAGGGTATTATGTAGGCAACCGATGGATTTGGGTACAAAAACCCCCTGTTAAACCTCCTCTGTCGACTGAAGGCCAGGACGTACCAAGAGCAAAGAAGCGTAGGAGGAGATCTAAACGAAAAACCAAGTCCCAAGTAAAAAAAGTGGAGAGACCGAGCCCCTCATGGTCAAAATCAAGAAACCCAATGGGACTAATTGGAGGGTAGATCCTCAGCCTAGTGTGCTTGACAAGCAGACATCAGATGTAATCGTTGAGGATACGCAAAAGTCACTAGTTCCCAAGGAGCCTTTGATTCCCCAAGAGGATAGCAGGCATCATAGGCACAACATTGCTCATGGCAAGGTTAAATGCTCAACAAAGCAAATAGCAAAATCATCTAACAGCCACGAGCACATCGCCCAGCCAGAGTCAAAACCACTTGGGAGTCCCAAGTCTCCTACATCCTCTTCCCCTAAACGGACACATGAAGCACAACAATTGTCAAGAGTAGCTACTCGATTCCAATCTCGACCTACATCAAAGTTTCCAAATGTCCAAGAGGTGGGACATGACGCCATCTGTAGCTCTCGACCCAAGGATATGCCTGAGCCACTTAATGCGACTAGATCAACTCATGTTCGATCTACACAGATGAGTGCTCAAAGGCCAACAAAAGACACAACCAGTTCTGATCGCCCTAGGGACTTGACACCACAATCCACCAAGGGTAGCCAGCCCACTAAACTAGTTGCTACTACTTCCAATCAGGGATCACAGCAGTCATAGTCCTTGGCCATGACTACGCCCCTGGCAGAGCGTGTCCTTAGTAGTACACCTATGAAGGAGGTGCCGCAACCAGTGTCCTTGACAACTCCAGCACTTCCAAAGCACCTAGAGCCTAGGCTTGAGGAGAGACCTCCCAAAGATGTGGCCAAGGAGACGGCGCATCTGACCACTCAACCTAGCAAGGCTACTCCGCAGGCCACGACTAGGTCCCATGAGGACCCTCTAGAGAAGGAAAATACTGAGGCCCGACCAAGCACATCAACGGTCGATGTAGCCCAAGGTCCTGAGACGTTAGATGCACCTGCATTGACCAAGAAAAAGAGGAGAAAACATCGAAAACAACGGCAGCCACAGGTGGTTGTGGACCCCAAGAGCATTGAGACCAAGAGCAAGGGAGAGCGGGGGAATAAAGCATCAAGTCCATCCACCAATGAACCCATTGACGTCTCTCTTGATAGCGGTGAAACCTTAGACACATCTGTGTGCTCTGAAAAACCAAAGCAACCGTTGCCATCAACAGTTGCTTGCAACACTCTATCCACTGACAATGGAACTTACATTGATCAATTAAGAGTGGATACAATGCTGTCACAACAGGGTGACAAGACCATACTAGTCACATCCAAGAAGAACCATAATGCAACAACGAAGCCTCTAGAGAAACATGGAAACCCCAAGGGCATGAGCAATCCCAACGTTGACCAATCTTGCTCATCTAGGCCTAAGCCCCCAGCTATGCTAAAGCCCAGGAAAACTCCTCGAACCTTGCATGAGATGGCAACCGAGCAAGCTCTCGCTGAACATAGAAGTGTCGCAGAATGCTTAACTGAGTTGGATACTAATCTTAAAGTGTTCTCACGTATCTACGTCCTTGCGGACATGGGCGCATGCCCTAAGGAGCAGCTTGAAGAATACTTGCCATTCCCCTTATCTTGGGAAGAGCAAGAACATCTTGACGAGCACTATAACAAGCTCTTACATGAACGCATGCAACTCGTCTTTGACGAGGAGGCCAACAAACTGCGCTTAATCGTCACGTTCAATGAAGTGCTCTGCCGACCGAATCTCATAGACATAGAGCAACTAAAGCAACTAACAGAGGGCCGAAGTCAATTTGAACAGCGTTGGTGTGAACGCCGCGTTGCAATGGCCGAACTAGGGGCTCAGATCATGACAGTCTCTGAGGAGCGATTGGCCAAATGGCGATCCCAAAGGGACCCAACATATGTGGCACCAACTTCCCTTCGAGTGCTGACTGCCATTCGGGGTAGGGACTTGGCTGAAACTAGCCTAGAGAGCCCTCTGCTTGATAAGGTTCTCACTGAGGAGGAGTTACATGTTGCCAGTAGACTCGGACAAGGGTCCATGCTGCTCGATGTGGCAAAATATCTATTGGTACTAAGTAAGCTGCCACGAGTACTAGATGCGTGTGCCACGCTCTGGTACAACCCCGAGTTCTACACTTGGTTCTTATCCTCGTGAAGTGACATGGATTCATAAATATGTATATAAATAAACACTAATTTTGGTGTCACCGTGTATAAACAATGTCACCACACATAAGCAATGATAGTCAAGCGCAGTGAGAAGAGTTGGGTCTGACAAACTAAGCTCCTCAAGTCCTCCTCTCATCACGCATTTAAAAGCCGTGTGACCATTCCCACCTCCAAGTGAAGGGCATGCCACCCACATTACCGCCATAGGAAGCCTTGACCAACAACTCTGATGGTGTAGGCAGGATGCAGCCCCTTTCTATACACCTTCTTCCCTTTTTGGTCTATCCTTTCGAGGATGTGCCCTATCCCACTCCATGACAACCAGTCCACACAACTTAGCATAAGCCAATCTTGGCTAATGGCTGGAGGCAAAACGAACATCATCATGGGGGCCATCCCTTTATGACAAAACACTAGATGCCTCACCCCTCCCCTTCTTGTCACATGCGCTTGATAAACCACACTAAAATCCCTTCCATGCGAACAGTTGTATCCTATATCAAGGTCTAACCCTTGGTTCGCACCTTGCAGGTCCCCCCACGAGGAAAACATGGAGAGCCTAAGGCAGCTGGCTTGCAAAGACGCCCTCCGCTGCTGACGGGAACATGCAGCACGTGCCCCTCCACCAGTACGCTATGTACCCACCCTCAAGAGGTATGCCAAGAAGCGAGGCCCTAAGCGACACCGTCTCGGATGAAGGCCGAAGAACCCCCGGGCCAAGAAAGTCGAGACTCGAAGAAACACGCAACAGGTGGCAACACTAGTGGCACGAACCCCCAGCTCATGCCCAGGCTCCAGATGCTCAATGGCAGAAAGGGCAGCTCGGGAAAGGAAAAAATTCAATGAATTGTTTAAAGACATTCTGGAAACGATAGCGGCCCGGGACTACACCATTCATGTCCCGGCCGACATGTTCCCTACCCAACCCCACAGGAGCCCCACGCCAGCAGAGCCCCAACCAACCGGCCACCCAGACTCGCCCCGCTTCGTACAAATAGAGTAGACCCACGTCGTATAAAGGGCTCATCAAATGCTACCTGGCCATAACTTTTTGTCTTTAAATGGTTAAGTGTTGACATGTCCCCGAATTGTACGAAACTTTCATATCTGCGTTTAATGTATTTCATGTCTTTTGCAAAGAAAAAGCTAATTAGGCGCAGGTGATAAATGTCCAAATCAACACCATAGAATTCAGATAAGTGGTGTCTCCTTGCATTGCACTGGTTTATTATAGTTGCGGGACAAGTGGATACAGGATCCGATAGGTCTTTGGGCGAAAGTGCTCAATGCCCGATCGCCGCAAGACCATCAACCCCACACAGAGCCGCGGCAAAGCCATGCTGCCGAAAGCACCCTTGCCAACCGCCCCCATCGCATGGTCCAACGCACATTCATGGGCCACGCTCCCTTTCTGGGTCAAGCTCTATAGTTGGCTCACGGTAATTGTCACCTCAATCATACCAACATCGTGTGTGTCGCAAGGGAGGTTTGCAATATCTCAAGGGTAGCTACTCATCTCGGCAACTGCTTCTCTAACAACGACGCTAGGGCACAATCGTCACTATAATATCAATTTCCTGAGCCCTCAAAACTTGACATTTTCCAACCCATTGGGAGGCTGATAGCCTCAACATATTGTAATGGTTGTACTCAGGCAAGGCCAAAAAAAAAAAAAGACAGAAAGAAAGAAAGAAAGAAAAAAAAAAGAAACAAAGCACACATGATCAAAGCACCGCACCTAGGGGTCCTCAAATTAGGCACGTCCAGTGACCTTGGTCGGCTGGCTCCGTCCCTAATCCCCTAGCCCTTTGTATGTCCCCCACACTTGTTCAGGGCATATTAAGGGCAGGACATACCTAGGGAGCTTGCCTTGCCTATGGTTAGACCTTTCACCCTGAACCACTTGCACAATTCTTTTACACTCCACCTCAATTCCATTACAATCAGCACTGGTAAGCAAGGCTTGAAAGACAATGGAAAAGTACACCATACGTTCCAAGCACTACAAGTAGCCACTAGCTACCAACAGCTAAGACATCAAGAAGCTTAATTATGCTACATTGCCTTGACAAGACCATAATGATGTCTCAACGATCTTCAAGTGTACTCCCCGTCTTCATTGACAAATTTTTCCATCAACTTAGCCCCTTGCTTCATTGACCCATTGCTATACAAGGAACCAGGCCGACAGTCTTCTAACTAAGTAATATCTAAGTATGCACAAGCACTCACATAATACTTGCACCGAAGTATATACACAATTTGGGTCCTCAAGTGCAGGACAATACTCTCAGCTTGCTTAGAGTTCGACCTGTCTCCCAAACTAATTGCACTATGTCTTGTGCACAATAGAGAAGACTACCACTATCCTTAGGGAGAGACCACATGAGAGGTTTTCAATTGCAGGTGTTGAAGACTCCAACAAAAGTGTCGTTCGCTCTTCATCAACACCCAACTCTAAATGCTTATCCCTTACCATCCGACAAGCCCGCAAAGAATCATCATGTGCAGAACCCCCAACAAAACAATACTCGTGCTAGCCATCAATGCAATCACCAACGCTGACTAGCCCTACCACCAAGTCCAATAACCTTCCACCAGCCACCTTGGCCACCAACAGGTCCCCCAGGACCTTCTGCCGCACTACCACCAACACTCCTCCACGGAAACCACATGCGTCCTTGTCACCCACGTCTTTGGTGCATGCTAAACGCTTGCTACCTACGACGGTGAGTGCCATGGGACTGGCACTCGTCTAGGAGGGGGTAATGCTAACCCCAACACGAAGAAAGAAAAAGGAAATAAAAAAGACGTAGGGCAAAGGCGGAAAAAAGGTAGCCCGACTGAAGAAAGAATAGGAGAAAAGGCCAAAAGCGCAAGGGCAACCTTAAAGGTCCAAGGCAAATGTCGAAGGGGAAAGACACATTTTAAAATGGAAAAGGCGCACCCTGAAATCTTGTAAAAGAGCGCCGGGCTCTCACCCGTGCAATTTGTAAATGTAGACAGGCGGTGGAAAGGAATCTAGGAAGATAGAAGGACAATGGGAAAAAGGGCCTAGGCTACGGCCGGCCATTTTAAAAAGGGGAAAAGGGGATGACCGCCTAAAAGGGATTTAGGGTTTTGTATATAAAGTTGAAAAGTGAATGAGAAGCTCATTCTTGTGTGTGGCCAAAAGTAGCTCTCCTCTTCTTCTTCTTCTTCTTGTTCTTGCTTGCTTGAGCTTGTGCTTGAGAGAGGGAGTGTGAGAGTGTGAGGGAGTGAGTGTGTGAGGGTGAGGGACCGAGGAGGAGCAGCTCTCCATCTTCTCCTCTCTTCTTCTCTTCTCTTCTCTTGTCTTGCTCGCGGACATGGAGCTTGGAGTATGGAGCTTGAGGATGGAGCTTGCTTGAAGCTTGCACTTGGATCGTGGAGCTACTGGAGTGCGCGGGAGAGGAGGTAACTCGAACGGCATCAAGGTAAGCTCACTACACCCGTAAGGTAGGCATTGCGCATCGGCTATGTGAGAGGTAGCCATTAGTGCTCGGCTTGGAACGCTTGAAACAATAAGTGGTCCGAGGGTCTCGGCGGTTGAGTGAAAGCTCCCACACCACATAAGAGTGACCTGCATTCACATCAAACATGGGCTGATCTACCTTCTCTTTTCCTTTTCGTGATACCTGCATACCACTATCTGCATTGCTTTTGAGAAGATTCTCCTGATCTCAATCTGCCTGTCCATGGTGAAGAATGTGAACCACTGCTAGAGGACACTCCAGGTCCACTAATATCTTGTGACTGCTGCTATGAATTTTGTGCAGCATTACCATTTTGTGCATCTACATTATCAATCACATTTACTGGTTTATACCAGCTACTCATCTCATAAAAAACAACATCTCTGCTCACTGTAAACTTACGAGTAGAAGGGTTATAGCATCTATACCCTTTCTGCTATGCAGAGAGTAACCAATAAAGATGCACTTCTCAGCTTTTGGATCCAACTTGGATCTCAACTCATCTGGCACATGAATATAGGCAATGCAACCAAAAATTTTCAAATGAGAAATATCTGGTTTCCTACCAGTATACCTCTCCTCTGGAGTGATGCCATGTATTGCTGCAGTGGGAGTCCTGTTCATTATGTAGACTGCTGTAGCAACTGCTTTAGCCCAATAAAAATCTGGCAGGTCTTTTTCGTTGAGCATGGCACGAGATACCTCTCCAATATGCCTGCTTTTCCTTTCTGCAATTCCATTTTGTTGTGGGGTATGACTGCATGAATATTGCTGCTTTATGCCATGCTCTTGCAAGAACCTTGCAAACTCATTTGAGAGGTACTCTCCCCCTCCATCTGACCTTAGACATTTTATTTGCAGGCCTGTTTCTTTTTCAACCATAGCTTTAAGAGTTTTGAAATGCCCAAATACTTCACTTTTCTTTTTCATAAAATACACCCAAACTTTTTTGCTATAGTCATCAATAAAAGTGACAAAATAATGACAGCCTCCAATAGATGCAGCTTTAGTAGTCCACACATCAGAGTGGATTAATTCCAATGGCTTCTTACTCTCTTGAACATGTCTAGGAAATGGTTTCCTTGCCTGTTTTCCAAATTGATAGGCTTCACATACGTTATGCATTTCTGCAACCTTGAATTTAGGCAATCCTACAACAATATTTTGGGCCTGCATTGATTTAAGTCGCTGTACATTAACATGACCAATGTGTTTATGCCAGATATCAATATCTGCAACTACACCGGTCCCATGTGTAAACATTGCTGCACTCAATTCAGGCATGTCTGCATCCAACGTAAACATTCTGCCCTTCTTCTTTCCCTTTGCTATCAAGAGACCTTTATTTTTCATATCCTCAACAAAGCATCCATGAGGATTAAATCTGACCTGCAAGCCCTGCTCAACCATTTGACCAACAGAAACCAGGTTCTTGGTGATATTTGGGACATGAAATACATCCGATAGGTATTTCTTTTTCCCATCCTGCATAGACAAAGGAATTTTTCCAATCTGCACAATAGGATGTGCAGTATCATCACCAATCTCCACAAATCCTGGTTTTTCCATTTTCCTTACATCCTGCATCCATTCTGCATGACATTAGGGGAGTTTTGAGGTCTCGAAAATGCCCTGTAAGAGATCCTAGAGAGAGAAAACAATTTACGAAATAAAATCATTTTATAGAATTTTTAAAAGGTTTATATTTTGGTAAGTTAAAATATCAAAATTCGTTAATAAATCATTGTCGTGATATTCTCGTGGTCACATCAAACCTAGAAATGTAGGTCGCCATAAAGTTGGTAGGGTTGTCATAATGAAGATCTTACCTCTCCTCATTAAAGTGAAAAGTAATATTCAATTTGAATTTTGGTGGATACTCGATTGCCTCCCTCCATCGTTTCTCCATCGTTTCTCTCTTCTTTTTTTCTTCTCCTTATTAGTCTCTTCTTTGTTTTCGTTCTTGCTTCTAATCATATCCTTAGCTGTAGATCAATCACCCAATGATCTCTGTAACTCAGCTATGGATCAATCATCTAATGATCTCTGTAGCTCTCATAAAAGACCTCTCTATCATCTTCATATTGAGTTGGACAGTGAGTATGAACCGATAAGAAAGAGAACAAAATCTATCACGGTTACAGAGTCTATGAAACATATACTGAGGTTTGAAGGAAAGAAGAATATTGATCTTTGGTTAGATGGAAAGCTATATCCCAAAGATCCTAGCAGAAATAGCACTCCTCCTTTCTATAATAGCTCGTCATTAATGAGGTTTATTGGTGATGGCTACAATGGATTTTTAGGTTATACACTTAATCTTGTTGCAGAAAAGGATATCCTTGGACTAGAGAATCATCTTTTGATGAAACACAATATAGAGTTGTTGCAGAAGCTAGAGGATTGTCAACAAAAAATTCATTCATTGGAAAAGCGTATCAAAGCTTATCAACAAAAGCAAACTTTATTAGGCCTTCGAAATCGACAAAGAGCTCTTAAAAATATTGAGAATCTCAAACGAGGAGGAGGAGGCTGTGGTAAAAGGATCCAAGCAGCAAGGTATATTTTTTTTCACTTGAAAAATCTTAAATATGGCTTTATTTAAACTACTTGCATTGATTTGTGATGTTAATTTTGCTTAGATCTCTTCTACAACCAAATGCAAGTGAAAGAGATTCTTTAAAAGCAGCTCAGTTTTATTATCATCTTCTTCCTTCAGTGGTTTCAAAGGATATTTTGGAGAAGAAGAAATTTAAAAAGGCAAAGAAACAATGCTTGGAGTCATTTGTGAAGGATCATTCTTTGGATTCTGAGTTAGTACAGAAGACACTGGATAGTATTGGTATCAGTCGAGATGCTTATATGCAACTTTTCCAACTTTTACAATCAAATATGAAGCAAGGACAGGTACACAATTGCATACTTCCGAAACCATTTGTGGTTAGGACTATCAGACAGAGAGTTAATAACAAAGTGATGGAGATTCTAGGTGAGCCTTTTCATATCAAGGCTAGCTTCAAGGGCAAGAAAAAGGAGGTTACATTCAATGAGTTTAACAATATTTTCCTTGACTTGCCCACCCTACAATGCTTAATGATCAAATTTTATGACTTGTCAGTAGCTGAGGCACAGGGAGTGGCTAGATTTGTGATTAAACTTGATGAAAGTGAGATTCTGAAATGTAAAAAATTGGAGAGAATCTCTATCACCTTGATGAATAGAGCACTTTCGTCAAGTCATTGCAATCACTCAACATCATTTAGTGTTCAATCTGAATATAACATCTGGTGGCTAGGAGCATTTGAGGTAGATACTGAGAATTTTGATATACTATATTGGGTTTTTCATCAAACATCAATACCTAATGTTATTCAAAGGCAACAAGCAGGAGAAGAGCTATTTGTTGAAGGATTAGGGAACTACAGGATTGAGTGGCACATAGCTGGTGACCTAAAGACACTCAAATGTATGTATAATGTATCAAAAGGAGCTAACTCGAGATCTCCTTGCTTATACTGCATGTCACCAGCTGTAGAGTTAAACTCAAGCAATTGGAATAGAGCTCCCTCTAGGCACAATAAGGATCCACAGTTTAAACCAGTCTTGGACATTCCTTTAGCGAATGCCCATATTTGTACACTTCATGCACTTTGCAGGATAATCGAAAAGCTTGTTCATCTCTATATAGGATTTGCATGGAAGTTGAAGCCATTATCAACTAGAACAGATGCTATAACAAAGGTTGAAAAAGTTCTCTCTGCAATTGGTTTGCATGGTGGCAATGTTGTTATTGAACCAGATCTTCAGAAGTCTAAGGATGGTAATTGTGTCCCAAAAAAACCATCTATTGGTGGAGTGAAGGCTAGAAGGTTTCTAGGCTTTCATGGGAGACTTGGCAAGATAAACTCGAGAAATGGTGGCTCAACTATTAAATTTAATCAGTGGAAATCCCTACATAATGCAGTTAAGGATCACACTGATAATGGACAAGCTCGAAATAGAAAAGCTAAAGTTTGGGAAACACTAGACAAAGTGTTTTTTTATTGTGATAAGACTGAATGGAATGACGATGATCTCAAAGACTTTAAAAACCAATTGAACCTTTTCAAAAAGGCGATGACAGAAGCTTGGGGTGATCAACACTTTACTCACTATATGGTAAGAAGTTTGTATATGTTTGTTTCTTCATTGTCGAAATCATATAATGTTTTTTAATAACTTTCCTTATTTGTTGACTATGCAGCATATTCTATACAACCATGCTCCATACTTTATTAAACAATATGGATCTCTATCTATCTGGTCAACCCAAGGTATGGAAAAATCACATTATCAAGCAAGAACAAAATATTTCAGACATACAAGACATGGAGGTGGAAGACACAAAGCCAACAGTTTATTAGAGGTCTTTCAATGGTTCTATCGACAAATTTGGCATAAATTCAAGCTTAAAGATACAACCACATCAAGCAATACATCATCTTTAGCAAGGACTATACAAATTGTTACCCAAAGAAGAAAAGATAGATATTTAAATTCTTGCGCAAAGCAAAGATTTACAGAATGGTTACAAACCAAACAAAGAGTTGGGAAAAGATGGGTTTCAAGAAACCCTTAATCTTTGGCATCTTCTAGTCTGATTGTGTTGCAGAAGAGTCCTTAGTTTCAAGCACCTCGACAGGGCCTTCAGTGGAGTCCTTGGTTTCAGGTAGCTCGACAGGGCCTCTAGAGGAATCTTTTGTTTCATCCCACTCAATAAGACCTCTGTATTTCAAAAACTCTTGTTTCCGATAGCCTGGAAGAAGCTTCAAATTCTTACTATCTCCTACATAAGAGAGCAAATAGGAGCCAAGAACTCCAAAATATCCAGCTCTAGATCCACTGTATCCAGGCATAAAGCCAAAAACTCTTATGGCTTCTTCCTTCTCCACCAAAATGATCTTGTCCAAACCTCTGCTGAAAACTTGAGATCCAATAACCTTTGAGATAGCTCTCAAAGCCATCATTGGTAGACTTGGAGAGCTTGACAATCTACTATGATATATTACAATTGTTTGATTGTTTAAGTTTCCAATATAATGGCCAAGGCTTTGATTTTTTCCAAGCTTCATTGGCCTAGAGCCCTTGGCCCTTCCAAGAAAGTTGTCCAGATCTTCAATCTCAATCTATAGAACAAACCACAACAGTACAAGATATAAGATATTTATCTATAATGCATAATAAAGTCTAACATAAACTCAATGGGTAACTTCGAATTATATTTCATACCTTAGGGTGTTCATCTTCTTCAAGAAGACTATCATCATAAAGATTTATTGAACTCTTGGGCTTCTCATCTGATGGAGACTTCAATCTCTCTTCATACCCTACATCATCAATATGAAGTTTCTTCTGGACCTGCAAGAACTCTTCTTCTGTAGGTAGCCCCCCCTTTTCGTATTCTATGATCTGATTAATACATGTATGTAAGGCTATAGAGCTATCTTGGAAATTCTCTCCCTCAACATCAAGACTTGCTAGTGGTTCTTGTTCATAACCTATAAAATTCATGTCATTTTTGCCCCAACCTGCAAGGATTGCTAAGCAATAATCTTCTCTAAGATCAAAAAGATGTTGAATATCATTTAGCAACACATATCTCTTCTTGTTGATAAGATAAGTGGGAAATGTTGGAACACAGGCAAGAGGACCTTCTTCATTAACCTGTGCACTTGGCTCAATCTCCTTTTCTTCCACCATTGTGATATTGTCACTCTTGAATAAACCTACATCAAAACCTTGGACAAGTTGATTCTCAACATCTTCTTGGAACATCTCCTCCTTCTCTTCGACCTCCTTATCCATACTTGCAATATCCTCTAGCTTTCTCTGTTGGTCTATATCTAGAGAAGAATTTTCCATGTACTGAAGATACACAATAAATCCAACGTCCTTGTGGATTAGAAGGCATTGGTGTTGGTACCTGTGGAAAGGGCAACATGTTTCTTTCTTTCTGAATTCCTCATCAATGAGGTTGAACCTGCCGAGCAAAGTTGACCTGGATGTATTGGTGGCTCCCATGACATCACTATAATGAACAAATCCATTGACTTCCAAACCTTGCACATGTCTATCATAAAAACATCTGTACTCCTTAAGTTTATCATCAAGATCCTCCAGTAACTCCTTCAAATCAAAAGGAGCATTGAAAATTTCCCTGATATAGCAAAACTTGGAAGAATTTCCAGTGATGTGTAAAAGATCAAAGAGCCTATCATCAGATGTCTCAATTATCTCCTCCTCATCCATTCCTTCCAGAGATAGCTTCCTCTTTGTCATTTTGACCAGAAAAATATTTATCCCTGAAAAAAAAGCAGAAAAGAACCAATATCCAATAAAACAAGATGATATCATGGAAAGAGGCCCCAACATTGATTTTCCAAGACAAAAAAATCAAAACAGGAGAATTTTTTTAGTTGACCAGTGAAACGCGAAAATTAAAGTGTGAAAGGAAAATGCCTGTGAAGGAATCGCGTTTCATCGGACACTAGCTTGAAGACAAAAATTATTCTAAAATGTGGCCGGTGAAACGCGATACTAAGCAAAATATTATCAACACATACATTTTCTCGCGTTTTACTTGTTAAAAATTGCAAATGAAGAAAGGAAACATGAACAATAAATAAATTCTATGGAAACACACAAATTGATGATATAATCATTTTTGGAAAAGCTTTGCTGCTTTTGAAAGATAGAAAGCACATAACATCTTTAATTGTTTAAGTGTTATAAAACATTCTTTCTATATTAATCAAATTTATTTTGTTAAAATGCTTGTAATAAAAAAAATTGTTACCTATCAAAGATTGTTGAACTGCTCTCCACACAGGATGCAAGGACCTTGAAGGGAAGTCGAGACGAAATTTTGGCAGAGAAGAAGACAATGTCGGAGAAATGGGTTTGAAATGCTTTTATATCGACCGTTAAGCATGTGGTGATAGTTCCAACGAAAAAGTTTGTGTAATAATGGAAAAATACGTGTACACGTGTCTGACTTAACACAGCGTAATAAACTCCTCAGAAGACGTGCGCATTCTCTTTTTCCAAAAATACGTTACACGTGTGTTAAATAACCCTTTTCCAAGTAAATAAAAAATTTCGATAAGCGAGAGTACGTCACATGTGTGTTATTAACACTTTGCGAAGAACGTTGAGTCCATGCAAATTCACCGCCTTCAGCTTTCATCGCATTTCATCGCTACTCCATCTTTGTTTTTGGTGTTCCTTCCAGTCTGCAGCATTTCCTTCCAATCTCCAAGCATTTCACTATTTCTCCAACAAAGCAAACCTTCAAGCATATTGTCATCGTTAGGCTGAGATTGTGAAGAACAAGCTGAAAAGAAGGTATGGTTTCTGCATCTTGCTTTTCAATAACAAGCTCCATTCAATGCATTGTTTTAATATTTTTCCTTAATCCTTTATGTTATTATTAGCTCATGACCACTACAAAAGAATTTTTTCCACAGTGAAAGCATTCCTTAATATTGTTGATATTTAAGGAAATCTTACTGTGATCTGCATGAGCTATCTGAAATCCATGCTGTTGTTAATAATTACTTATCTGAGCATTCCATGCTCTCGGTGCCTGTTTCTTTCCTCCCTATGGATATTCTAAGTAATCTTAAAAGATTTCCTTGGATCAAAGCTCTTTTTTCTTGGTTTTGTCAATTTTTATGCTATTCATGAGCTGTCCGGTGAAACACGAAAATAAGGTGCTTCAAGCAGGTTTCCTGGCTTAAATTCGCGTTTCACTGGACACAATGGACAACAAGTCTGGTGAAACGCGAAAAGAAGCAGCTGCAAGGAGGCGCCTTGCTTGACACTCGCGTTTCACATTGTCAATTTTTATGCTATTCATGAGCTGTCCGGTGAAACGCGAAAATAAGGTACTTCAAGCAGGTTCCCTGGCTTAAATTCGCGTTTCACTGGCTACAATGGACAACAAGTCCAGTGAAACGCGAAAAGAAGCAGCTGCAAGGAGGCGCCTTGCTTGACACTCGCGTTTCACTAGACGGCTTGAGAAAAATTCAGCTGATACGAGAAAACGCCATGCAGCATAGATAACTCTTGTCTGGGACTCGCGTTTTGCTTTACATGCTGGAGAAGAAGTAACATATGTTTTTTTGGCAGATGGCTAGGACTAAGTCAACAGCAAGAAAAGGGAAGATTGATCCGAGGGATTTAGCATCAAAGATTCATCAGTCTTCAAAGCCTCAGAGGCTCTCTAGAAAGTCAAAGCCAAGGAGAAGGTTTTCTCAAAATGTCAGGTGTCTAAGGGAGATTAGGAAGGCAGTAAATGCTCTTGACAATGCAATTCCAAAGTTATCTTTTCAGAGGCTTGTCAGGGAAATTTGTGACAGATATAGTTTGGATAGTTTCAGATGGACAAGAATAGCTCTTAATTGTATACAAGAAGCCACAGAGGATTTTCTAATTGAGTTTTTCCAAGATGCCTACATTTGTGCTGCTCATGCTCATAGGCTCACACCCATGGACAAGGACATGGTAATTCTTAGGAGGCTAAGGTATAGATTTTCAAAGGTCCTTGAGCCAATTCCCCTCACTGATATGAAGACATTTAATATCCTTAATGTGCCCCCAGCTAGAAGAAAGAAAGATGATTCTGGTGTCAGGGTTGAGGATGTCACCCATGAGAAGGATACAAGGGTCACCCATGAGAAGGATACAAGGCAACATGAAAAAGAGGAGAAGGCTAAAGAGGAACAAGCAGATAAATGGAGAGAGTATAGGAAGCAAAGGGTTGAAGAAAGGGAAATAGAGCAACTAGAGTCCTTTGAAAATGAGCTAGCCACCCTTCTTGAAGCAACTAATCCAAAAGGATTCAGTGTGTTTTGTTTCTTACCTGGTGACTTAGGCAAAAGAACTGAGGTTCTCTCCTTTGATGCTGGATGTGTTCAGATTCTTAAGGATAAAAGAAGAGAAGTAAATGACACTCTTATTCTTGCTGGCCTAAGGTATGTCCATCCATAATTACTTATACTTTTTGATATTTTTTTAGCAATAAGATTTTTCTTGTTTATACTCACTATTTCTATGCCTTTTCTAGGTGTATAATGCATGAGTTTCCTTTGGATATACAACAAAAAATTGAGGTTTTTGATCCATCTTTCTCATTCTTTATGAGGAATGAGCTTGATGCAAGTTTTATTGAGCACTGGCTCAATTTGATTGACTTCCATACTTTGGAGCTGCTTATAATTCCATATAATGAAAAGTAAGTGATTCAATATAATGAAAAGTAAGTGATTCAATATTCTATTAGAGTTTTTGAGATTTTATCCTACTAATTTGTTGAGATATGATTGCTTTTAGTTCTCATTGGAGCTTGATTGCAATAGACCTTGTGGATAAGCAATGCTTTTTAATCAACTCTATGAAAGGAAGCCATGGAAATGCTAAATTGTAAGTTATATTATCCAAGGGCTCCTTGATATTTCAATTCTTTTTTTTGTAAGTACTCTAAATTTCAACATATTTTATATACAGAGGTGCCAAAAGATTAATTGAAGAGCTAGAGAAAAGACCTCCTATGCCATCTGATTTGCTTGCAACAATGCAATATAGACAAGTTGCGGTAAGTTATTCATTAAAATAATTGAAACATGAGTTTATTCTATGAACTACCATTCGTCCTCTTTATAGTTTTACTTTGTGTTGGTGGTTGCAGTGTCCCCATCAGGATGATAGCCATTCTTGTGGCTGAAGGGTGATTGCAAATGCTAGAAGAATGGTTAACTTTGTTTATCTTAATGATGATAAACATGTAAAGGTAATATGAAAGATGCTAAACTTTAAGATAGATATTAATTGCAAATAGTCCATTGATGATAAAAATATAGTCTATTGTAAGAACAATAATGAACTAAAACTCTTTTTTCTATAAATGTGTGACAGTTTTCGAAGGATTGCTATACATCTGAGCATATTTGGTACATCAGAGCAAAGCTCTTGAAGTATATGATGGTCAATTGTATACAACCAACAACAGAGATTGGTGGGGATTTGCACCATGAAGGAGATGCGGTGCCTATAACCACGGAAGGCAAATCCATAGCTTCAACACCTTCTATACCCAAGACATCAAAGCAAGGCAAAAGGACTCCTAGAAAGGATAGTTATCCAAAAAAGAAATAGCTTTGCCATATCGCCTTGTAGGCCTTCATATATAGAAATTTGCCCTTCAGCCCTTGTATATCTCATAGAGATGGCAGATAGACATCTGCTACAAATTTTGTACATGTATTTTATATTGATAGTAAAGATATCTTTTCTTGAATGTCATTGCAGTGTATTTTATTTTCTCTCATTTTCGATATCTGCAAAAAATAAATTACAAATGTTTGTTAGTTAGAAAGTGAGATCTTGATATACATCTAAGTAGATATAATATGATGTGAAAACTTACTCGTTTCTTGTCAAGTTGGAATACAAAGGAGCATGGTAGTTCAATGTCTTCATTTTGTAAATCCATCCTCACTTGATGTAGCGTACATGATTTTCTGATCTTTAAGATTGCAATAATATCCTCGTTGAACCAAATATCAAGATCCACAATAGGATCCTTGCTGAAGTCATTAAGATTCTGGTCTAAAGCAACTAGACTACTACCAACAAAATGCCATCGACTATAGTAAAAGCTAAGGATAAAATTTTGAGTAGCAATCATATATTTACAAGCTATAGAGTCTTGATTTATCTTACATATAATTTTTCCTTCTGTCCTTGTATCCCATCCTTCATCAACAAATTGTATGATATGATCATATGTTAGTCTCTTCACTGAAAGCATGGTTTTTGTTATTCTTATCTCCATATTAGAGAAGAAATCAATAAATATATTAATAGGCATAAATAAAGTAACTTTGCTTAGCCTACTTGAGATATTAGATTTTAGTGCTTTCTGGATCTCAGAAAATATCTTACATCTATAGCCCTCACTAGTAGCTGGACTTGGCAAAGGCCACTCAAAGCTTGAAAAATCTGGCAAAGGAAGGAGTTTTATTGATCCCCATTGGCAACACCGCATAGGAATAACATAAGAATGGTCATAAAAGAATATTCCATTCTCTGCAAGCTCTGTCTTCTTTCTACCTCTATACATTTCTTCTCCAATTGAACCATGTATAACATCAATAACATCAATAATAGATTCCACTGGTTGCCATTCCTCAAGATTAGAGGGATAGACATCTACAAGACAAACAAATATTATAATGGAAAAACCTAAACCATATTTAAGAAATGAAAAACTTTAAGAATCAAATTCTTACAATTTGGTCTATGCATTGGAAGCTTTGAAGATCCAGGTTTCAAACACAGCTCTCTATGCATGAACACATGTTGCACTAGTACCTCTTTGATACTATTCTTATTTGCTCCAAGCTTAAAATCTCGGATTCTGCCCTTCCAAGCAGAGATAAACGAGCTCTCATGTCTTTGCCTTTTTCCACGTTTTGCTTGTTGCATGGTGATCCAACTACCTTTGCTAATGATAGTAGGAATCCATCTTCCATCAGTTTGGAATGAGTTAAACACTGATATGGATGTGATTTGGGAGCTTGGACGCCTTGTTGAAGGTCGAATTTCTGTATCCATGGTAGAAGAGAGAGATACATGCACACACACACACACTCACACACACACACACACACACACACACACAGAGAGAGAGAGAGAGAGAGAGAGAGAGAGAGAGAGAGAGAGAGAGAGAGAGAGAGAGAGAGAGAGAGAGAGAGAGAGAGAGAGAGAGAGAGAGAGAGAGAGAGGACTAGGCTATCATAACGGAGGGAAAAACAATAGAGGAATAAAAGAAAGGAGGGAAAAAACTGAGCGCCATGCTTTTCACCAATTTGAATTTCGATTACATCAGTCATTATCATTAATCTAGAAACATCATTAAATAAAAGTAGCCGAGACTCTATGCCATTAATGCAAAATATGTCATAATCACGAATATAAGAGACTAAAAATACATAATAAAAATACAAATTCGTAATATTATCATATTTATATATTTTTGTAAAATGATTTTTTAATTTTTTTAAATTAGAAGTTCCGTTACGGAGGCTTTGCTCTTATTGGTCTAGAGCACTCTCTCTCCACATCCTAAAAGGCATTTTCGAGACCTCAAAACTCCCCTAATGACCTATCATGTGGTTTGACGCACCTGAGTCAACATACCACACTTTGTTGCTTTCTTCTGCACTTGTCACAGAATTGTTCATGTGCTGCACCATAAACAAATGCTCATTTCTGTCATCACCCTGTCTACTAGAAGATGCATAATTTCCTTGTTGCAATTTTACATTCATGACGTCATTCTGCTTTTTATAGCAGTCTTTAGCCATATGACCCATTTTACCACAGTAGTAGTATTCAACATTGATGTTTGCATTTTGGCCTCTTTGCCATCCACCACGACCTCTTTGGCTCCCCCTGCCTCTAGAATTACCACGTCCTCCTCCATAGAACTGGTTTTCTTGAGTTTGCTGCATATTCTGATTTCTACCACGGCCTCCAGATTGGCCTCCTCTACCTCTGCCTCTACCTCTTCCAGCATTTGAGTAGAAGACAGCTTCTTTTGAAGTTCCTCCTGAAGAAGATGCACCACCATTTCTCTGCTCCTCTGAAATTAGAAGAGCAATCAACTCCTCAAAATCAGGAAATCTTTCACGGACAGAAATGGATGTTCGAAACTGTGCATAATCCTTTCCTAGACCATTCAAGGTCACAGAAACTAAATCATCATCTTCCACTGGCGATCCAATGGAAGCAAGTGCATCTGCAATCTTCTTCACCTTCATGTGGTAGTCATTGATGCTCATACTTTCTCTTTGCACATTGTGTAACTCTTGCTTGAGCTGCATTTTCTTGGCTTGCGTATTTGTGCTATACATTTTTTACAAAGTATCCCATGCCTCCTTTGGCGTACTTGCATCCTGAATATGCACAATCATAGAGTCTGAAATACTGATAGATAGCCAGTACATAACTTTTCTGGCTCTCTCATGCCATCCTTTAAATGCCTGCATTTGCTGTTGATTTGGAACATTAGGAAGAACTGGTTCTTCTTCATTTCCTGCAACGAATTCCCAATATCCTTTTTCCATAAGGAAATTCATCATTCTAAACTTCCATGCTTGAAAGTTGTTCTTGTCAAGCTTTTCAATGACAATCTGTGAAAGAGAATCAGACGCCATTACAGAACACTGCAAAAAATTCTGTCACTGCAAAAAACACAGCTTCAGCCTCACAAGGGAAAATCTGCAAAACTGAGAAAGTGGTATTTGACCACACAGTCACTTCCTAGTGACGATTTTGCATCAACAGGCAACAAGGATGATTCTGTAACTCCCAATGTCTCTGCGCACAGGCATACGATGCAATTTCTACAGTAACTTTTCACCGACCTGTAGAACAGTGGTCGCCCAGCATAAAACATAGCCTTTTCCTGAGTGCATGCGAAAAACTTCCGCCTCCAAAACAGGCCCCGAAATGGCCTCGAATCAAAAAAACAGAGCAACCTAGGCCTAAAGCCCTTTCCCAAAGCATATACTGCCCTCTTGCTACACCGCGAAGGGCATCTCAATCTGAGACAATGCACTCTTGCACTTTTCGGCTGTGCTACCTGCAGAGACTTGCTCCCAAAACAGAAAAATGAAAGCAACACTGGTCCTCTTACCAGAACACCGCGAACTTGGTTTGCTTTCTTGAGCTCCTTACCATGAACAAGGCTCTGATACCATGTTAAGATTGTGGGAGAGAAGGAAGGAGTCTCACTTGTAGCTTTCTTGCTTGCACAATGGGGGAATGCACACAAAGGTGGAGGCTGAAAACAGTTTTCCTCTTCTTAGTTGTGTAAGCCAAAAGAACACACTGGTACATAGAAATAGAAGAACCCTATATATGGATCTCAAACTAAACTCAACTAACTAAGGTGGCATACTAATTGAGCTACAAACTAGAGTAGATAAGGATAGCTATCATCTAGCTATTATTCATGGGCAGTGTACCAACCGCATCTACAACTAACAAGTTGGTGACGTAAATGCACAACGGTCACCCTGGCATATCACGAGTGGAGCTCGATATCTCAACAGTTGTATCCTCCCTGGACTTGGGGTAGGCCAACAACAAAATCCATACTGATGAATTCCCATTTCATTTGGGGAATGTCAAGCGGTTGCAGCTTTCCTGGCATTTTGACATGTTCGGCTTTGATACGTTGACAAGACAAACACTCGGTGACATATTTGAGAATGTCACCTTTGAGCCTCTCCCAATGGTAGCTCTTCATGACTGCATTAAGAGTCTTGGCATAGCCAAGATGTCTGCGAAAGGGGAATCATGAGCTTCCCACAAAATCTTCTGCTTAAGTGACTGGCTTGCTGGTATACATAGCCTTGTTCTATAGTAGACAAGTCCACTATTGATAGAAAATTCATGATACTTAGCCTGCAACTTTTGATTCTGATCCTTGATAGAGATCTCCCTTAGCATTGTTTGGTAGGCTAGACCATGGCATGCATCCTCTCTAGCTAACTCAAGTATAGGGTTGCTTGGCATAGATATTTTTGTAGCTAGAGATCTGGCTGTTGATGGATTTTGCAAGATTAAGGAATTAAGGAATGCCTTGCAACTAAGTGCATCGGTAACTACATTCTCTTTTCCTTGTTGGTACTTGATTTCAAAGTCATATTCCTCCAACACTTCAACCCACCGACGTTGCCTCATGTTGAGCTCGTTCTGGGTAAAGATCCATTTGAGACTCTTATGGTCAATTACTAGTGTAAACTTGTTACCCAACAGGTAGTGTCTCCAAATCTTTAGAGCGTGGATGATAGCTAGCAATTCCAGGTCATGCGTAGCATAATTCTTCTCATGACTCTTCAATTTCCTTGAAGAGTATGCTACCGGATGACCTTCCTGCATGAGTACACAATCCAAGGCAGTATGCTAGCATCAATTACTACCTCGAACTCTTTATTGAGGTCTGGAAGTTTTAGAATAGGTGTTGATACCAAACTTTGCTTCAATCTGTCGAAGCTATTTTGTTCGGGAGTTGACCATGCAATGGAAGTTTGCTTCTTCAATAAGTCCGTCAGGGGTGCTGTAATCAAAGCATAGTTTTTTATGAAGACCCTATACCATCCTGTCAAACTAAGAAAGCTGCGTATCTCTTTGACAGATGTTGGTATTGGCCATTCAAGCACATCTTTGACCTTGCCTGGATCCACTGAGATTCCTTTCGCTGATACTATGAATCCCAGATATTCAATCTGACGTTTGAAGAATGCACACTTCTTCATCTTAGCATACAGCTTATGCGACCTCATTGTCTCAAGGACAATTCGAAGTTGGGGTTTGGGGTTCATGATCTTCTTCCTGTTTGGAATAGACTAAAGCGTCATCGAAGAAGACAAGCACGAAATCATCAAGATATGGCCTAAAGATATCCTGCATTAACCTGTTGAAAGTGGCAGGTGCATTCGTAAGTCTGAATGACATAACTAGGAACTCAAAGTGCCCATATCTTGTATTGAAGGCTGTCTTGGGAATATCTTCTTCCTTGATCCTTATCTGATAGTAACCTGACCTGAGATCAATCTTGGAGAAGATCTTTGCTCCCTGAAGACGATCAAGAAGCTCATCTATTCTAGGAATAGGGTACTTGTTCTTGACCATTGATTGATTCAACCCTCGGTAATCAATACATAGTCGAAGTGTCCCATCTTTCTTTTTTTGGAATAGTACTAGAGCTCACCACGATGAACTGCTAGGACGGATATAGCCCTGCTCTAGCAATTGCTTGAGTTGTTTTTTCAGCTCAATTGCTTCTGGTATGGATATTCTATAAGATCTCTTTGCAATTGGCGCAGCTCCTGGTACTAACTTAATCTCATGATCCACTTCTCTTTGAGGTGGGAGTTCTGTCAACTCTTCGGGGAATATGTCCGTGTATTCCTTTAGCCAAGAAGGTCCTTCATTAGACTCTTGCTTCTGATCTAACTTTTTGAGTTTGATCAAGTAGACAGGTAATCCTTTTCTGACTCCTTTTATGATCCGAGATACTTTGGCCAATTGGATTCTTGGCACTCCAGCCTCACCTTGGGTTGTGACTAATTCCCTTTCAGAGTTTCGAAAGGAAACTTGACCCTTTCCACAGTGAATGTGGGTGTCATTAGGCTTAAGCCAATAGAGCAATTTATTCTATGGGCGGCCTATATTCAAGATATGACCAATTTCAACTTTCATTAGAAAGTTGAGACATTCCCATAATGAAGATACCTCTTGGATTGGTCCGGATGTGCACTCTACCACAAGGTGCAACAAACTCTGTAGCCCATATGATGAATGCAATGCACAAAGTCTTAAGGGACTTTATTCCACAACTTACTCTTCCATTTCTTGATGATATACCTATCAAGGGATATGAAATCAATGAAAAGAATGAGGAGCTTGATGAAGATGGCTTCAAGACATTTGTAGTTAACCATATTCATGATTGTGATAGGATTTTGGCAAGGCTAGAAGAGGTACATCTTACCCTTTCTAGAGCTAAGTCGATATTTGGAGTAGAAGAAGTCCTAGTGGTTGGACATCTGTGTGGCCCCTACGGACATAAGCCTTCAACAATGAAGATAGATGCCATCAGCAGAATGCAAGAAAAATGCACAAATATCTGAGAGGTGAGAAGATTTCTTGGCGCATGTGTATTCTATCTCATATGGATACCACATTTTGCTCATGTCACCAAAAATCTTTATCAATTATTAAGAAAAGGCCAAAGATTCTCTTGGGGGGAAGAGTATACTCTCACTGTACGCAAACTAAAGAAGTTGTTAATCTCAGCCCACTCTCAAAAGGGCTAATTATTCAAATGGTCACACCCATCATCCTTACTGTGGATACAAGTCCCATTGGGATAGGATGGGTTGTTGGCCAAGAAGACCTTGAAGGTAACATGTATGCAATTCATTTTGGAGAAAAGGTTCTCAATGAACGTCAAAGAAGGTATACACAAGTAAAAAGGGAATTGTGGGGAGTTGTAAGAGCATTGAACTGTGATCGTGAATACTTTATAGGTACTTCCGTAGTGGTAGAAACTGATTATCTTCCACTCTTGGGCATGATTGCCAACTGCTCTATACCTAACATTGCTATGCTAAGATGGATTGCGTATATTAAATCTCTCAACCTTGAATCAAAGCATATTGCAAGAAAGGCAAATCCAGTTACTGACATGCTATCACATGCAAGATATGACAATGAAGAAGAGCTGATGGAAGAAGATGAAGCTGAATAATCTATACTTGCTGAATTTCATTCCATGGCTGTTGAAAGTACCTTTTCAGTTGCTGCATATACAAACCCAAAGTTGAATCTTGCATGTGAAGCTAATATTTTTAATGGTATAGCATTAAGTATAGTAAGAACAAGAAAATGTACTGCTGTAAATCAGCATACATCAACAAAGATCAAATATTTATCTATGGAAGAAGGGTGGTCAACTAGAAGCCAACATGCTCATTGCATTGCTCAAGTTCTAGTTCATTTCCTTGAAGAAGATTATGAAGAAGATTTTGGCTAAAGATTGGCCAATATTTGAGCAAAATGAAGAAGGAGGAGTCTTGGACTAAAGAATAGTTCAAGCATATTAAGAGGAAAGATTATGGCTTTTTTCTTAAAGAAGGGTATCTATGGAAGCATGCAAAGAAGAAGAAAGGAGTGCATGTCTGAGTTTTAGGTAACAAAAGATTGCAACAACAGGTAATGAAGGAATTTCATGAAAGCCTATGCACTGGCCATAGAGGCATATGGAGAACCTTTAGTAAAGTCAAATAAAAATATTGGTGGCAAAACATGTATTGAGACATAGCACATTTTGTTGAAACCTATTTTGTGTGTGAGATGTATTCTATGGTCAAGCATCGAGATAGGTTACAACCGACTTATCCCTGGTCTATACATTATAGATGGGTTATTGATCTTGTAACCATGCCTACAGGGATATGGAATATGCGGTATTTAGTGCTTGCAAGAGAGGATCTAACCAATCAAGTTGAAGGCAAAGCCTTAACAGCCAAGACCACTCAAGTTATTTGTCATTTTTTTCTTGAAGAAGTATTTTGTAGATATGGTTGGGTGGATAAAGTAACTGCAGATAGAGGAGAGTTGGATGCTGATGAGGCACGCAACTTCTTTGCTCAATTGGGTATTAAGTTGGCTTTAACATCAACCTATAACCCTGAAGGCTATGGGAAAAGTGAGAGAGGGCACCGATCTATTCTCAAAGCTATAGCAAAGTCTTATAGAGGAAAGATCAAAGAATGGCCTAAAATGCTACCTTTTGGATTATGGGCTGATCGGACTACTCATAGTACAATGATTGGCTATATGCCAGATGAACTTATGCATGGAAAACAACCAATTATGCTGATTGAAGAATCTATTCTCACATGGAGTCTTCTACCTTGGGAGGAAGGCATTAGTAGAGAAGAGTTGTTGACTTTGCACATATGGCAGGTAGAAAGAAGGCCTGAAGATGTTCAAGTAGCTATTAAGAAGTTAAATACATCAAGACTAAAAAACAAAAGAAGATTTGATAATCGGCGTTGACTTTGGCCAAGAGCAATTCAAGAAAATGACTGGGCACTTATCTTTGACAACAACCTAGACAATCAATACAGTGCTTCTAGGAAGATGGTAAAGCGTTGATTTGGCCCTTATGTGGTAAAGGTCGTTCATGACAATGCCACATATTCATTGGCTAAATTGGATGGAACAAGCATGAAGATACCCATAGCTCGAAAAATAATCAAGCGTTTCAAACGAAGAGAAAGTTCAACATATGAGTTAGAAGACTTGGATGTAATTCAAGAGCATGAAGACATAGAGGAAGAAGAAGAGGCAGAAGATGAAGACATTGACATGGCAAAAGATACTTCTGACACTGCACATCCGTAAGACTTTGGCACTGCAAAAGATACTTCTGACACTGCACATCCGTAAGACATTGACATGGCAAAAGATACTTCTGACACTGCACATCCGTAAGACTTTGGCACATGCCAGAGGATGTGCAGGTTAGGAGGGGATGGATGTCATGCCACTACGCTTACACCGTGTAAAAAAATCTAGAGTGTGGCTTTCTTATAGATTTAGAGGGTGAATGCCATTTTAGACATTAGTGTTAGTGTCCATGGTTCAAAAATATTAAAATTTTGGATAAGTTTTAGCCAATTTTTGATATTCTAGATATTATCTCTTGTAAAAATCCATAAAATTGTAGACAACTTCTAGATTAGGATGACATGTAAAAGAAAGCATGTAGCTTTCATCCAATTTGAGAGGATTTTATATAAAAAGAGAGATTGATGAAATTGCGCGACACACGTTCGTTGTTTTCAGGCATTGAACAACACTCTGAAGGAAGAAGTGATCTGGCAAAATTCTGGCCAGGTGTGCTGCTATTTTACCCCCCTTTTGGAGCCAATGGAAGCATCAGATTTGCAATCTGAGCATCATAGAGGAAGGTATTATTTTATACACGTTTTTATCTATTAGAGTTATATCTTCTCATAATACTGAAAGCAACTGACAAGCTTCATCTCAGTTAGTATTCTTCTACATTTTCTAATTCTTTTTTGGAGTATTCTTCTACGTCTTCAATTTCTTCGAACCCCTTCTCTTCCGTCTACTCCTCTCCCTGAATCTACCTTCACCCTGCTGTCTCTTATCTTCAAGAATTTGGCTTGAAACCTTCAACCCTTCTCTTATCTCTACCATCTTCGAAGTCTAAGCTCTTGAACCCCCATACATTCTTCTCTTGCCAAAACCTTGTGGTGACCTTCAACCCTACGCACTGCGACAACACGAATGATTTATCATAAACCACAAAATCAAGCACTTAGGCAATTAATTTAGTATGAATCTACACGTATTTCAAAGTCATAAAGCCATTGACGTTCTTCCATGGCTCTCTCACACATCCTTAACCTTCAATTTACACTTCATAACACTCGTGCATCAACACATATTCAAAATC
This sequence comes from Lygodium microphyllum, assembly GCF_053477565.2. Classification (NCBI taxonomy): domain Eukaryota; kingdom Viridiplantae; phylum Streptophyta; class Polypodiopsida; order Schizaeales; family Lygodiaceae; genus Lygodium; species Lygodium microphyllum. The sequence continues at coordinate 93,964,501 of NC_141158.1, read as the reverse complement.
TCTATCACTTCAGCCCATCCCCCTGTCACATAGATCAAGCCATGGGAACAATGTGCAAAGAGGAGAGGGAAAGAGAAGAGAGAAATATGATTGGATATTTTGATTCAATGCATCATTTTTCCCGATTCTTGAAGATATTGAGGGTGAATAAATTGTCTGTCTCAGGTCCAAGAGCATTCCTCTCCATTATTTCGATCAAGAAATCCCATTTTTCCAAGAAATGAGAGGGTGCAAAAAGACGACACCCCCTCTCCCACATTTCATTCTTTTAGGCTTTTTAAGCCTTAAGTTTCTTTTAAGCTTTAATCCTCTAAATAGTTGGTTCAATATTGGGTTTTCACACTTGACCGCAAGTGGTTTCAGCCCTGGACGGAGGACCAAACAAGCTCAGAATCGCAAATAGACTAGACAGCTGGCTTCATGGCCTCAAAATCTATAAACTTAGCCTTTGTCATACACTTTTGGCTCCTAGATCTGACACCAAACCTTGAGATGAGGAATAAATGGGGGTCTCTGATTATACAACGTACCATGATGCAACACTTGAAGCCAATCCATCTGCAATGAAACAAAGATAAGTAAAAGAAACTTCAAATTTCGTACTTTCAATGGATCACGCAATGGAAAGACTGTTCTTGGTTTTATCAGTCAATTTGATGATTACTTCCATGAAGAACAAATGCTGAGAAAGACAAAATTAAATGTGTCACTAACCATTTAGTTGACCAAGCATCCTTATGGTGGACTGTGGTCCGCAAGAGCGTTGATTGCCCCACTACAAGGGAGACTTTCCAAAAGAAATTTTTGCAGAATTTCCTTCCTCCATGAAAAAGCCATCAAGCAATGGGATCTTCTACAACAAAGAGATCACAAACCTATTTCCCAATACACTGAACGTTTCTGGAATGCTCTACTGCAACTACGTATGCTCGAAGATGTACTTGAAGCAACTCATAAATGCAAGTTTGTGTCTGGCCTACTTGGATATTTCTATGCGGAAATCAATATGTTCAAGCCAACAACACTTGAAGATGCAATTTCTTTGGCTCATGACACTGAAGACAAGATTCGCGGACGAGACAAATGACCACAACAATTTCCAACTAATGGTAACTTTGGTTCCAAACAATTCAATTCAAATTTTCAAAGATTTAATCAAAGTCGTTTTCTTCCATCTTCATTCTGTAAATCTTGGACACGACCACTGCCTTGCCATCAAACACCAATCCAAACCCTAAGTCATCCCCACAGTCAAATCCCAACATTCCTAAACTTCCTGCCATTACCAATAATGTATCTAAAGCAAAACCCATAGTTTGTTACAAATGCCATCAACCTGGACATCTAGCAGCCAATTGCCAATCCAAAAAGCCATCTGTCCATATCAATTATCTGGGAGCGATAGAAGAAGAAGAACGTGAGGAAATGCCGGACTTTATGGAAGATGATGATGACATTGGTACTACTTTGGATACTTTGCCAGGTATGCCAACTCCCCATTCTTTGTTAACAATGAAATGTTTTGTGCATGGTAAAGAAAAGATTATTTAACATGATGATGGGAGCACACATGACTTTATTTCTGCAAAGTTAGTCAAAGAATTGAATTTACAAACTGTTTCTACACATTATCGCATCAAGGCTGCATTCCTAGGAACGAGATATAATGGAACACAAGAGGTGCATAATTTAGAAATTAAAATTGGTGAATATACTGAACGAAGAAATTTCTTAGTTGTACCTTTGCAGTCTAGTGACATTATCTTAGAAATGCCTTGGCGTCATCAATACAATCCTGACATAGATTATTCTACGCATTCAATTAAAATTTATTTTCAAGGAAAACAAATCACATTGCATGGTATGCACACTTTCAATAATTTTCCACTGCTTACTCATACTCAAGCTAAACGTACATTACGTAAAAGTAGCAAATCCTATTTAATATGGGTGAATAAAATTCAAGCTAAAGAAAAAGAGATGCATCCTAGGCATACACAATTTTTTGCCCAATTTCAAGATTGTTTTGCTGCTGATTTACTACCTGGATTACCACCTTCGCGTCCTAAAGATCATAAGATAGATTTAATTCCTGGAACACAACCACCATGTAAAGCACCATATAGACATAACCAAATTGAACATAAAGAAATTCAAAACCAAATAGAAGATTTGCTTAACAGAGGATTAATTAGACCTAGCAGTTTTCCATTTGGTGCACCTGTCTTATTAGTGAAGAAGAAAAATAATACTTATCGCATGTGCATTGATTATCGTGCCCTAAATAAAATTATTGTTAAGAATAGATATCCGATTCCTAGGGTAGATGATCTTATGGATAAGCTACAAGGATGTGCCATATTCAGTAAGATAGATCTTAAATCTGGATATCATCAAGTAAGATTGGACAAATCTGATATATTCAAAACTACATTTAAAACACAATTTGGACACTATGAATTTCTAGTTATACCCTTCGGTTTAACTAATGCACCAGCCACATTTAGTCGTATGATGAATCGCATATTTTTGAAACATCAGCATTGTGTCATAGTTTTCTTTGATGACATATTAGTATTCAGTAAAAATGAGAATGAGCATGATGAACATTTGTCTTTAGTTTTTAAGTTGTTAAAAGACAATCAATTATATGGTAATCCAGAAAAGAGTGAATTCTTCCAAACAAAAATTGAATACCTAGGACATATTATTTCATCAGAAGGTATTAAAGTTGACCCTAAAAAGACAGAAGCAATTTTAAATTGGCCCATACCCAAAAATGTGCATGAATTACAATCTTTTCTAGGTCTTGCTAGCTTTTACAAAAAGTTTGTAAGGAATTTCTCATTACTTGCATTACCTTTTAAAAAACTTTTAAAGAAGGGTATTGTGTATAACTGGTCTGACAATCAATAAAAGTCCTTTGATTTGCTGAAACATGCTTTAACTCATGCTCCTGTATTACAATTACCTGATTTCAATAGACCATTCTTTTTAGTAGTTACTGACGCTAGTGGATCTGGAATAGGAGCAGTCCTTATGCAAGATTCTCATCCCATAGCCTACTCTAGCTGTAAACTCAAACAATCTGAACTTAAATATTCTACTTACGATAAAGAATTGCTAGCTGTAGTACAAGCCTTACGTCAATGGAAACATTATTTAATGGGATCTGAATTTATGATCAAAACTGACCAACAAAGCATTAGACATCTCCTTAGTCAACCACAAATATCTGACCGACACATTAAATGGGCCACTTTTATTCAAAGTTTTCATCCCCTTATACAATATGAACCTGGAAAAGAGAATGTTAGCTGATGCTTTGAGTAGAAGACCGACAATTCACAATATTTCTGTGATATCATTTGATTCCCTTATTCCTATGAAAGATACTTATCATCAAGATCCTACTTTTCAAGCTGATTGGAATAAATTAGCTACAAATAATTGGATTCCTATTGATTCATTGTCTTGCAATAATGGATTCATGTTTTATGAAAAAAGATTATGTGTGACAGTTCCATTTCGGTCATTCGTTTTGCATGAAATTCATTGTCCTCCATATCAAGGTCATAGAGGAATTATATCTACTTTGCGCACATTGATTGAAGATTTTTATTGGCCACATATGGACATTGATGTATCTAACTTTGTATCTGAATGTTTAGTTTGTCAACGAGTTAAAAGAAACCATCGTAAACAATATGGTTTACTAATGCCATTATCTATTCCATCACGACCATGGAAACAGATTTCAATGGATTTTATCATTGGTTTACCTAACACTAAAGCTAATCATGATATGATTTGGAATATTGTAGACAGGTTTAGCAAACAAGCATATTTTATTCCATGCAAGAAAACTTTAACTGCATCTCAAGCTTCTCAATTGTTTTCTAAAACTGTTTTCACTAACCATGGTTTACCAAAAGTTATTATTTCTGATCGTGATTCTAGATTTTGTAATAATTTTTGGATTACTTTGTTTGCTAACTTAGGAACAAAGATTGATTTTTCATCTGCATTTCATCCTGAAATAAACGGTCAAACAGAAGCTACTAACAGTACTATTTTAGATCTTTTGCGTGCTTACACCATTTCAAAACCACACACATGGGATACACATCTACATTTACTTCAGTTTGCATATAATAATACACCACATACAACTACAAAGAAAGCGCCATTTGAAGTTATTTATGGATATCAATTGCCTACACCTGTTGCATCATTATCAAACAAAATTCAAACTGCTGATGATACTGCTAACATGCATGCTACTATTTTTGATGAAGTTAAAGATATGATTGCTAAAGCCCAGCAATCATATACAAAACAAGCAAATAAGAAAAGACAGGCTATGAATTTTAAAGTTGATGATTATGTTTGGTTACGAATTGAAAAACGAAGATTACAAAGTGTAAATAAACACCCAGTTGTGAAATTAGCACCTAGATTTTATGGACCATTCAAGATCATACACAAAATCAATAACAATGCATTTAAACTAGAACTACCACAACATTGGAAAATACACAACACCTTCCATATCAGTTTATTACGACCTTTTAGAGGCCAATTACCTGTACACCCTGTCTATGAAAACCCTTCTTTACTAGATGATCAAACTAAAATCCTTGAGCCTGAAACTATTATAGATACTAGCTTTATGACTACTAGAACTGGGCGTAGATATTCTAGATATTTTATCAGGTTTAAAAATTATCCTGTTGAAGAGGCCCAATGGATGCATGCTAGAGACTTAAATGCTTTCCCCACATTGTTAGCTCCACATTGAGCTAATAGCAATTGAGGACAATTGCTATCCCACCCCGGGGGTATGATGCCAGGAGGCATATTCCACGGTGGATTCCGTGCCACGGTGGATTCCCTGAGGTTTTGCGATTGATTCCGTAAAATTTTATTACCGGGGCTCATACACAAAGTGGATTCTTTGTGCGAGAAGTCGATGGGGACGCGTATCCTTTTCGGGCGTTTTGTTAATTTTATGTGTACATGGGTGATTCCATAGCGGGTGATTCCGCAAAATACATATTTAAATTAATAAACGTTTATGAGTTTAGAGTGCACACTCGTAATAAATTAAGGTTAGAATTGATTTCTAACCAATTTATTTATGTAGCTGAAGACTGCTAGGTATTCACTTTTGTCGGTTTAATTGTATTATTTTTCTAACAATTGTGAATGCTTCAGTTGATGTGTAGAGCAAGCAGCGGTGGCATTGGGAAGCATTGGAGGATAGCATGTATTCAAATTATCATCAATTTTTTATGGGCGCGTATCTTAGGCATGGCACCTATATTTTATCACGCTTATTTATTAAAGCGCTTGATATTTATTTATTATTTTTGTATACGCATGGGCGCACGATTTAAATATTTGTATTGGACATTGTATTTGGGTACCGCCTGACTTCTTGGGCGCCCATTAGCTTTAATTCTTTATTGGCACAAAAGCAAACTCAAAAGCTAAAGCGTGCTATTTTGTAAATTGGGCTATTATTTGAGCTTGAAGATGAATAATATATTAAATACATGCTTTGTGGAGTGCTCACACAAGGCATGGGGGGAGATTGCACCCAATTGGTCTCTTGTTCATGTCGTGCAAGCTTTCTTCATTGGTTTTTGTGTAAAAAGTAGAGTTCTTTTGTTCTTGGGGACCTTCTGACGCTCACTATGCGCATGTACAATGACCGATCTGTGCACCAAGGGCAAGGGCTTCCATCCGAAAGAGAAGAGATTCCTCTGAGATGAGCCATCCTTGTACCATGATCCGTAGACTGGGTATTACATACTCTAGAGGTGCGATGGCTTCTAGGCCAAATGCCAATTTATAAGTTGTCATTCTGGTAGCGGCCTTGAAGGAAGTGCAATAGGCCCATAATGTGGCTGGAAGCTTAGTTTCCTAATCTTTTTGATTTTGATATGTCAATTTAGTCAAAATCTTACAAAGCACTTTGTGGGTTTTGATAAACCATTAGCTTGTGGATAATAGGGTGATGGCTTCTTGTGTACAATGAGAAAAAATAAGTTAGTTGCTTAATGACCTTATTAACAAAATGCGTACCATGTTGAGTTTTTAGTTGATGTATCACTTTCTACTCAAATTCTTGTAGCAAAAACAAAATCCACCGTGCTAATCTTCCCATCACATTTTTTTGCTTCACTAGATAAACCAAGGTTGAGTGATCCACATGGAAAACAAAAGCATACCCTAGCAAATAACATCAAAATTAATTGATGGAATAGATCATGCCCAAGCATTTTCTTTCAATAATAGATTATTTCTTCTTTGCATTAGATAATTTTCCGTTGGCATAGAAGAATGGGCAGGATCACCCATTGGAATATTCATGCATGAGAACGCTCCCAATAGCCATACCAAAAGCATAAACAAAGACATGCAACATTTTTTTCCAGTGCAAGGGAATCACTATGGGGGCTCACGATAATAACAATTTGAGGTGTTGGAATGCTAGGTCTACTTTCTCATTCCACTAAAAATAGATTTTTCCACATGTAATTCAAGGGAATAGCTAAATGTGGCAAGAGTCATAGGTGGTGCCCATGCCATCAGATATATCTGAAGAATCAAAGAACTATGGATGGTGAATCCAAAACAATAGCTTGCATGATGGTTGCTATCTTTATGGGATAAACATCAATGCCATCTTTGAAAATAATATATCCAAGTAAAATACCTCCATGAACAACAAATACACATTTAAAGGTTTCAAACTCAAACTTAATCCTCAACATATCATTAGATACAATTGGAGGTGCATCAGGTGGAGCATGATTATCCCACACATTGAGGTCATCTAAAAAGACTCTCATGAAATCAAATAGATAGGGGCCAAAGATCTCTAAGATGTCCCTTTCGAAAGAAGTTGGGAAATTTTTTAAGCCAAACCACATTATAGTACACACATAGACTCCCCATGCCATAATGAAACCCATTTTAGATTAACCATCTTGGGCAAGTCATTGAACCTAGTTGTAGCCCCACTGAATCCATCCAGAAAAGAATATATCTTGTGACCAGACACCTCATCTAGAATATTTTCTAAGTAGGGAATAGGAAATAGATTCTAAATGGTGGTAGCATTGAGCTTCCTGTAGTCAACAAAAATCCACAGGTTCTTGTTCTTTTTGGGGATAATGACAATGGGTGAGATCCAATTGGCTCAATCTACTATAGCTATGAAGCTAACTCATGGTAGTCGGTAGCCAAAATCTTCTTTCACTTGTTTGCCAATGTGTGGATTCATTTGATATCTTTGCATTCGGACTAGAACATCATATGGCTTCAAGGGAATCCGGTGCTGGTAGAATCTTGGATGATCCAATCTGTTTATTTTTTAGTAATCCTAGGTGAACATATCATTGAACTTATTTAGTAAACTGATGAGTTTCTCTTGAAATCATGGCTCCATTGAGCATTGATTTTCATTGGTTTAATATCCTCTGAACCCAAAAGTAATTCATCCTCCTTCACTCTTGTGACCTTTTGCATCTGAGATTCAAACTCTCTCTCTTGTCTTGATACTTTTGTTATCTCAGCTTCGATAATCTCTTCAACATTATCATCATTATTTCCTAGAGTTTGGGTTCTAGGTTCTGAAAATCTTTGGAATACGGTCTTCCTCCTTCTTCGAGGGTTTATCTGGTGGGCTCTGTGGCTACACATACTATTCACTAATCTTCAAAACATTAATTAGACACCATGGCTGTAAATTTGCATTAGCCTTTAAAAACTCCTCTTTCTCATTATCACTCAATCCTTCCACCGTGTTGCCTATTTCTGCCATAGCACCTGCATTGTGGTGAGGGAAGGACATCTTTAAAGAACATAGTAACTTTGTGTTGATTCTAGTGAATAGTGAGTTCGTCTTTATTTCAATTATGGGTTACTCTTGCTTGGCGAACCCAAGGTCTTCCCAACAAACGTGTAGTAATCTTTGCCTACATAAAGAAACCAAGAATTGAATTGTAGTAATTCAAAAGCACAAAGTGTATGATACCAAGTAGTCTTACCCTTTGTTGATTTGCCATTCTTACTAGGAATGGGGTTGATTCTCAATCCATTAATCCGAATTCATTACAGATCACCAAGGTGATGATGTTGACACCAGATCCGCTCTCGACTATAACGTTTTAAATGAATTTGTCCTTGCATTGAACATGGATTATTGTTATTAGATCAAACCGCAAAGAAATGGCTCACTCGGTTCAATGGAGTGGTGGGAGAAATTAGAGGAAGTGCAGATGCACTGCCATAACTTAGAGTGGAATGCGATCAACACTTTTGCAAAAATTGTAGAGAGGACTCTTGTGCCTGGGATGTATCATTGTTGAGGTTAGAAGAGGCCTCAAGAGATAGTGTTGTGATAAAATGTGGACTGCCAAGAGCCGGCGGAACTACATCAGGTGGACCTTGCAAACTCATACATATTCAGCTTAGCATATGAAGGAATGATGATCATGGTTGCCATGTGTAATCGAGTCTGAGCATCATCGCCACATGGTAGAGTGTGGTCATAATTAGGGTTGACACAAGTGCACATCAACATCCTATTCTATAGTCAATATCCAAGGTACCCAAAACTGACATCGTCAAAACAATGGCGACAAAGAGGAAGTACTCAAACCAAGGCCACAAGTGTATATTGATATACAAAACCAATATAATAGTCATGATAGAGACAACACTTATAGTAACTAGATACAGAAGGTGTAATGAAGTAAATAAAGGCCAATGACAGAAAGAATTTGCAATAAGATTAGAGGACTAGGGCTTAGGGCTTGCTATAAATAGGTAGCTCTAGCCAAACTTAGGGGCCTTTTGACATTTTCACTATTTTTTTCTTAGAGATTTCTTGTTCATCACCATCTTGGGGTGAGTACCAAGCTTTGTTTTCTTGTATCTTGATTTCAACTTCCATGGTAATGTTGTGTTGTGGTATAATGGAAGATGTCTATGCCATGGCCATGATTGAAGCATTTTCATGTTATTTCTTGTTATTGCCTTAGTTTAGTTCATTATTTTTCTATTAATTTTCATGGTAGAATAGACCTTCTTTTCATTGGTATCAGATCCTTGTCAAGTGTCATTTTCTTGTACTTGATCCAATTTCACAGACTAGGGAGTGAAAATTGCAGTTAAAAATTAGTCACAGGAGTTAGTTCTTCCATAATCGTGGTCTGACATGGAGATCTATCACAAATCATGACTAAGATGAAGGTTCTTGGCATGAACCAATGGATAATGACAGGCTCCAGCTATTCTGGCAGGTTGTGACGAAAACTTTAACCAAAAATTGGGGTTAATTGGATAAAATGTGGGCTATAACATGACTTAGTTTAGGTTAATCTTGAGTTACTTTTCAAGAATAGGGGTTTCTTCATTTTTCCTTCAAGATGGCCTCAAGAATCTATGGCCAAAGACTGGATTAATCTCCTTCCCATGCTCTCTATAATGCCAATGGATTCCATATCTTTGCTCTTTGCCTCTTGAGCTTCATGTAGAGTAGTGATTTGGCTAACTTAGCCTTCTTCTTAGCATTTGTGAGCTCTGCTCATAGATTCTCCACCTCTCGAGCCATAGAGACAAGATTCTTCTCCATAGCACCCTTTGCTCCAACAATTTAGTATTTTCTTTCTTTTCAAACTCAAAAGTAGTCCTTGCATGCTAAATTTCTTGCCATAGACCATCAACCTTAGTTTTTAGTGTCAGAATCTGTTTAGTATCTATGAAAACCCTCAATATTTCTTGATTTAACTATCGTACTTGAGCTACAAGCTCCTGGTGACTACCTAAGAGCTTTTGAGCCTTAGATTGTGACATTTGCAAGTCAACTTTGAGAGGTTTAAGAGCACAAAGTTTAGCTTCCATATTTGCAGATTTCTCAGCCAATGCTCTAAATTGTTGCTCCTCTTCAGCTTAAATTCTAGTCAACAATTGTTGCAGCCTTTGAACTTCTTGCTGAGCTACAGCTAGCTCTTCTCTAAGAGCAACATGAGGGGTAGCCAACCTTTGATTCTCGGTCAGAAGCCTCTAGATCTTTGCATGCTGTGTTGCAAGTTTCTCTTCCATAAGAGCTGCTGATGGAGGTAGGACATCTAAACCAGGACCAATTGGCTATACTCTAGGACCAAATGCTCCAGGACCAACTCATAGACCACCAGGCTTTGCAATGGGCCCCCCGAGGCTTCTTCTTTTCCTCTACATTTCGTGTATGCTGCTACGTGAACTGTGCCTGTGATAGCAACCCTCCCACGAACATAATCAACCACAAAACCAGGGACAAAGCACACAAAATCTATGTATATGGCTCCACCATTAATCTCAAAAACTAAAAAGAAACCATAAATCTCTTTTTTAATAATGAACAAATTTGTTATCTTCATCATCTTCATCCATAGCTTCAACTATTATGTAAGAACAAAAGGAAAAAGAGAAATTTTTGCACAAAAGACACAGGAGAGAGAAGAGAGAACAAATGTTTGGCACCACCAAAAAGGGAGAATATGCGATTGGACAAGAGAGGGAAGGGAAAAGAGAAATTTCTGCACAAAAGACACAGGAGAGAGAAGAGAGAATAAATGTTTGGCACCACCAAAAAGGGAGAATATGCGATTGGACAAGAGAGGGAAGGGAAAGAGGCACATAACCACTCGTGCACTCCACCCCACCTCTTCCCTAAAAAGCACATCCCTTCATATTTTATTATTTTTTTAAATTTTTTGATACATTTGATATTATAAGACATTTGGCCTTTAATTTTGAGTATTCCTACCCTTTACAAATGCATGCATGTAACACTTTTGTGTATACCATTTATTTATGATGGTGGATGTGGATGTGGATGTGGCCCCCTCATATAAGTGTGTATTTTAGTGATTTTGGAACAATGTAAATGTTATTCCCTTTACCAAAGATGAAATTATGATATATGCATGGACATTTTTGTGCCTTGTTTTTATGCTTCTTTGGATGTCATCATATTCCTCCCACACTGAAATGTGAAGCGTCCTCGCAAACCTTGTCAAAGAAGAACCACTGTCTAACAAAAAACACTTCCAAAATTGTTAGTAATACAACTTTGATCACAAGGATGAGGCCTAGCCATGGTAGGGTATGGGACTCCAAATCCATGACCACCAGAGTAAGGGAACTCTTGCCTCCACCATACTCCCACACTGAAAAACTTGTATAGTCTTCAAAGGATAGGGTTTTTCTTCCACAAGGAATCACAAGCACAACTTTTCTGTCCAATGAAGGAAGAAGAATGACTCCCTTCACTACGTAACTCAAAGGGCATCTCATCAAAATGGAGCTATCACTTGTGTACTGAAAAAGAGAAGAGTATGGGAATATGCACTTGTGAATAGGTCTTGTTGTAATGGATATGAATCTTTGGCTAGGGGAGAGAGGAAATCATGAAAACATACCTTAAATGTTTATGTAGGATATGTTGCTATGGTAAAAAGGGGGAAAATTGAAGGAGAAGAAGCACCATGTGTAGAAGAAGAAAGGAAGAGGGGGAGAAGCACTAGAAGCCAATGGTTCATTCCAAGAAAAACAAAAAGGAAAGAAGAAGATTGTAACATTTGCGTGAACTACCCCTTATAGGAAAGGGGGATAATGATATGGCAATTTCTTTAGGATAATGAATTTTTTTTTCTCTTATTCCCCTCCCCAGCCGACTGTTGTGCTGGAAGGGGAGGGGAATAGCAATGACGCGGAAGCTCCTCGGTGGGAGCTCGCAGGTGGTAGTGCCATGCATGCTGACATGAAGGAGAGGGAGGATCTCCCTCCCCCCTATTTAACCAGAAGAGGGCCGCAGGCTGAAAAGGCAGGGAAGGAGACATCGTAAAGACGACGCTGCCGCTACCGTGAGGGGGAAAAGAGCAACAGCCGCAATGCTGCATGCCGAGTGTGAGAAGGGAAGACCTTGAGAGAGGGGAGGATGACCAGGAGCTGCTGTAGCAGCGCGAATAGGCCGCCGCCATGGAGACACCCTGCCGCCGCTGAGGACCTATGCCACGGCTGCTGACTGCACTCTCCCCCTTAGAAACGTAGAAGCTTCTAGAAGCTTCTAGAGGGGAGCTTAATAAGCCCCCCTTTCCCCCCTTAAGCCCCTTTTCCCCCTTAAGCCCCCCTTTCCATGGCATTTTGGAAACCCCCCCCCCCCCCCCCCCCCCCCCCTAGTGTTTTTAATTCTCCTTTAGGCCCTTACTTTTGGCTTCAGAATCATTTCCCTCCCCCCCCCTCCCCCCCGTGTTAAACTCATTAGCTTTTGTCTTGGACTTTATAAATCCCTTTTCCCTGGTTTTAAAACCCCTTACACCCCCCCCTCGGTTTTTAACCTTTATAAGCCCCCTTTCCCCCCTGGAAGAACTAAGGCCTCAAAGGTCTTATCACCCTCTATGTTTTATAAACCCTTAAGCCCCCTTTTGCGTGGATATTGGAATCACCCCTTTTTCTTCCCCCGTGTTTAAACCTTCTCTAGCCCTCCCCTTGTGGTGTATTGAAACCCCTTTCCTCCAAGTTTGACCTAAGGGTCCTTAGACCCTTACTTATAACCTTTACGGTTATTATTTTCCCTTGGAGCTCTCCCGCACCTTGTGTTTTTTCCACACCTTTCTATTCCTGTTCGTGCGAAGTTTATAAAGGCCATTAAGCCATCCCCATGGTTTAATGGGTCTTAGTCGTGAAAGATTCTGAAGCACCCTTTCGAATTCCCGACTTCAAGGAGGGAGCCTTTCAAAAAAAAACTTCTTTCGACGGACGGTGCAAGTTATTGCGGAAGAGAGCCACGGTGGAATATCAAAAAGAAGTTGTTAAGCTGCTTCCACAACGAAAATGCCTCCTAAGAAAGTCCAAGGCGCAACCGCGGGAGGGTCATCTCCCGGCATCCATGTGGATATCTCACCCCAAACCCAGGTTTTCCTTCCTAATTATTATTTGATATTGTTGTAATTCAATCTTGCAAGGTTAATTGTTAGAAATAGGATATATTTTCGTCCTAGTTGTTCACGTCGAAGGAACTTAGTCATCAATACTTTTAAATGAAACATGCAAATTAAGAAAGTATAAACACATTTCTAGAAAATAGCTTATGCATTGAAATGAATTATAAGACTAGATTATTATCCATTAAAATAGTATACTTCGGTTAAGCCTAGAAGTATAAATTGCATCTCGCACTATTAACCCATATCGCAATGAATCATCATGGAAAGTGCAAAGCATGAAACGATTCTTACGATGCATAAACTTTATGAAATTATCATTGTCAACTGCATAAATTAGCAAGAAAAAGGTTGCTTATTTAGCATGAATTTTGTTCGCAAAGAAAAGGGAAGATTAGTTGAAATTAACCTAACCTATGCCTGACCTCAAACCGATAAGTTAGGGTTGAAAAATCAATTTACGCATAGTCAACAAATCATGTGGAAGTAATCTCGAAATTATCTTCTTGAGTTAACCAAATTGGCATAAACCTAAAACACCTAGCCGTGGAGTACTTGTTCGGAATAAGTTAAATTCCAAGAAACGCCTATACCTTAAAATACTTGCCCACATTCACTGAATGTAGGGACAGTGAAATGTAATCGTAAAGTGAGCTAGGGTTTGTCCCTAAGAATCTTACAAGACGAAACTTGGAAACCCTAGGTCTAATGACGTCAGCCTAGTAACCTGAAACAGATTGTTTCGCGACTCCATTGTCTCATAGTTCGATGCGACACTCGCACAGCAAGTGTGGAGTCATATGATCTTGTGATCGGATCACAAGGGAATGGCCAAGTTCTCGCAATGAAGTTGGCATGTCCTTACGCAAGTTATCTTGCAAGAGGATGAATAATCATATGTAGGTGGCAAGTATGTTCCCTGCACGGCTTTCTTCAGCTTCTCCCAGGTAACGCATCCCTCCGCGATCCCTTGATCCCTGCACCATTGCTTCCACCAAAGCCTGGCTTCGTAGATGAGCTTTAACTTGGCGAGCATAGCTTGATTGGTAGGTGGGACGAATCTGCCTCTCCCGTCAAACTCGGCTGGCTTAATCTGCTTGAGAAGGAACTTCTTCTCCTAGATTACAGCAGTACTTGATGTAGGAGGCGAACTAGGAACCTGTACCTGGGGTTGCACCTGGATAAAGGTTTCTTAATGTTATTATATGATAATCGTTATTGATTTGTATTACATCTTTAATTCAGCTATCACGTAAACAATGTAGCTACTTAACTTTTTATCAACTCTTATGCACAATCAGACATTGATAAAAAGAAGTCTTTATTTGTATTTATATAGGCATAGCCCTTTTGAATACAACATTTCTTGCGATGATAAGCCAATTCTTACATTTAGTTTGGGGAGAACAACGTTGTATTACATTTATCTACAGGAACTATATAATAGTATGGTTTCAGGTCATGGATCTTCAGGAATCGGTAAGTCATTGGAGGTTCAGGATATCCTTTCCGTTGGAATCCATACTTCTCATGGCGGCCCAACACTTTAATCCTGTCGGTGGGGATCATATGTAAAGTTGAGTTTACGTGAGCTTCCACAAAAATGAACAGCTTCACGACTTTCAGGTCTTCCAACCACTTGATCCTCTTTAGGTTGGTTTGTAGATAAACAAACCGGTGGGCGGCTATATAGTAGATTCCTGAAGCACCCATCCATCTTCCTTCTATGTACAAAGATGATGGATTATAGATTTGTTCCAGGATGTTCATCATCCCAACCCTTTGTCTATAATGCGGAAAATGCATTGCAGTCATAAACATGACTCGAAATACTAAGAACTTGTTCCACGCTTCATAATTCTACAGGACAGCATTGAAGGTAAGGAAATGTTTGGACAACAACATTTGATTTACTTCAACTTATTAAGATTTCATAAAACAATTCCATTGTTGGTTTGCTCTGATACCAACTGTAATGTGTCCACTTGTATCTCCAAGACACGTCTTAGCAGTCCATCGGAAAGGGTGTCTAGAAAAATCCGCCCGACACTCCCATGGAATGTTACGGGGTTTGCGATCTAGGGCTTTCCGTGTCTGCCATGTAGCGGAAGTATTCTGGCCATTCCCACTTAGGATCGACCTGAATTAGGGTTTTCCTTATTGGTCATTTCCTAACAGCAACTAGCATCGGACCCAAGTGAACTACTTTACGCAGAAACATTAGGTCCGAAGTGGATTCATGCTGCACTTGGTTCAAGGAGAATGGGAAACGAAAGGGATGCAAAGCTCAACCTCTCTGCCATAAGGCATAGTCCCATTCTGTTTCCCTAAAACAACGTAAATCGAGTTTAATCATAACTCTAGGTCAATGCTTTTGTTGTTCATGTTCTTTGACAATCTTCCTGCTGTCCATCGTGATTTGAGAAAAGTTCCCGTCCAACCGGGACCACCCATCCGTAGGACGGACCTATGGCCCATCCTCCGCACTTTCCTCGGGTTGTTTTAGTTATTTAATTACCTAACACATTAGTTGGACATGTAATAACTAGCTTCTTTAATTAACTCGTTAGGCATTGGTTCCTTCACGTAATCTTATCACTTGACATAGAAAAACAATATCAGACAAGTTCCTTATTAACAGGTTATCATATTTATCTTTGAAATACAAAAAGTCTAGCCCGTAGGCTTATCCACAATCTGCTCGAAGGCTATCCAACAATCCACAGGGATCACTAATCCAAGTTTCTGCCTGTAGACTAGTATGCGGGCCTCGAGATCCAATCCCGAGTCACGTTAGCATCTTGTGCAGGGCCCGGAAGGCGAGGGATTTACGGCCAGAGCCCCCCTAGTACCCAAGCATCCTCCTGCTCCAAGTAGCGCTCAACGGAGAGACCTCTCGCGGTGGGTTTGGTCCACTTTCCCAGTGTGATCAACAACCCCCTTGGTTAGGGTTAGGCAGGCAGTCGGGGGTAACTGAAGTTGCCTCTCCCTTCAGGCCTTCAACCTGAAGCATAGATATTCATTTATCTTTTAATTCATTGATCAAACAAAGCCAAACAGTGCTCTAAAATCTGTAGCAAGCACAAACATTTCCACTGATCATATTTGTTGGCAAACTGCTAAGGAATGAGTCCTTCCTTTCGAATGCATCCAGCACTCGATCCGGGATGACTTACAACTTGGCAAGATCCCCTATATCCTGGGTTAGGGCGTACCCTATTAACCCAACTTGGTCAAACCTCTTCAGCAAACTTGTCAACAATTGGACCCGAACCAACATTTTGGATTGTGACATGATTAACAGGATGTAGATCTTGGATGAATCGTAAATATCTATTTTTCTTGGGTATGGTAAATCATCGATTTGAGTAAGGTGTTGAAGAAGGTTCTAAAATCTTCATTCTGATATTCTCATTTAGAAGTTCCAATAATTTGGGCAAATGCGCCCTTGGAACGGGAATAGGCTTGAGGTTCCAAGGCACATGTGGGACCGTAAAAATGACCGTAGGAGCCACAATATTTGGATCCACACATCCTATTTCACTTGGCTGAAATGCAAAAGCTTTTCTATGTTTCATTAGCATTTGCATAAAATAATATTTTTCAGCCAGCGAAAGGAAAGAATTTTCACCTATTTTGAGCTCTTTTATACTTTCAAATGTGAACTGGTAACCAATGTTGGAAGGATCACGAAGACTTGGCTGATTTGCTGCCCTATCAACCAGCCCTTCATTTTCAAGAGGCAATGAGACTGCCACAGGCTTGACTTTCTTATCCACCGTCTTATATTTTGTCTCCACTTGTGCTTCAGCCTTGTTGAGTAAACCAATGTCGGCTTGACTTTCTTATCCACCGTCTTATATTTTGTCTCCACTTGTGCTTCAGCCTTGTTGAGTAAACCAATGTCTTCCTGCTCAATAAATTCTTGAATTGTTTGATAAAAATCCAATGTACATACTTGTATGGACTGATTTCAACCTGTTTTTTGTATGAGCAGCTACATATATTTCAGCCAATGTGTTAGTAGTAATCAGTCCAAAAAAAAAGCCTGAAATATCTTCATTTTTAGCCATCATGTTATAAGTTTTCAGCTCCCTTTTTACATGACATAAATATTTTCTTTCACCTTTATTCATGGCTGGAAAAGACTTATAACAACCCATGCTATTGGTTATACATACGTACAGATTTGCTAGAGACACAGTTTCTGTAGCATAAGGAGGTTCAATCTTTTTACATGATGCATTGCCATAGCCTCCTTTTATAGCAGTGCAAAAACCCTTGAATTCTTGAGCATTAGGAGGCACACGATAATCACCCAGTTGATCTCTGTTTCGATGATGATTAACACACACAGTAAGAAATTGAACAGCTCGTTCATTATCCTTGCTTCGGATTCGAGCATAGGAAGAACCATCATCAAGATCTTTTGTTTCCAAGCGGGCCTAAAAAATGTAGAGTTGCCCAAGAATGATAGGGTAACTACAAGAGCCTTGAACAAAAAAGTGAAAATTGTCTTTTATGTCTCCAATAGTTACCTGTACATTAGGACATGCATCATATAACTCTCTAGAAGAGTTATTTGCAGCTCTCATTTGCCAACCTGGATCAACATCTATGGGCCATCCGCCACTTTCATAGAGACTCCTTGCCATGACATTTATCTCAAAACCATGGTCTAAGAGTGCAATACATGGTGTTTCTTTTTCTCCAATTTTGACGACTGTCTCCGTTGTTGCTCTTGCCCAATGCGTACGGGAGTAGTGACTGCTTGGAATGAACTGAGTCTCTTCCTCCTCATGCATGTGATGTAGACTGCCTTGTTTTTGAGAGGTGGGCTACCCAACTGGTTTGGACCATTCGACCATTACATTTTCAGCTTTTACTTCTTTAATGCTTTCTTTATCTTCAGCTTCAATTGCTGCAATTAATTCTTTAAATGCTTCAAGATGAATTCCTTGTGAAGTCAACTTCTCATCCTGCACAAAAACTCGAAGAACTTGCAAAAAAGCATGCATTGTTTCTTTAGCTTCATCACCAACATTTTGTCTTTTTCTTTTGATTACATTAATAATTACATCATGGAATTCACGTTTGGAAATTCCAAGAATTTTTCTTAAGGTTAATTTAATTTTGCTTCTTAAAATTGGTTCTTCTAGGACTCATTTGAGATCGGTTGCAGATTCTATGTCAGACTATAATTTGTAGCCTGGTTGCTTGCCTTTCTTCTTTCCTTTGGTCTTCTTTGTTTGTGGCGCATCTTCCATCTCTTGATCTAGGATTATATTTTCAGCAAGCTTTGGTTGTTTAGGCATTCTTCTAGTTACCCGTTTTGGAGGGCGAGAAGAGGAAGGCTCTGGTTCATCTTCTCTTCTTCTCTTTTCTTCAATCAAGACTTCTTTATGATTGACGTCAGCCAAATGTGCAAAGGTGAAAAAAGAATCTATCAGTTCTTTTCGACCAATTATTCCTCGAATGCACTAACTGGCGTTAGCCAAATCTTCTTTGGCTGCTTTGCCACATTCTATTTGATCTAGTGTATGCATCCATACTTTAGATTGCACATTAGCTTTACATGCTTTCAAACTTGATTTAGTTGGCTCAATTTGCAGCCCATAGGTAGCTGCATCAATTGTTGCATAGGCATTCTTTACAACTAAATCTTCTAATCTTTTCTTCATTCCACCATTGCCAAATTTTGGATCCAATGGAAGACCAGTTTCAGCTGCATGAATTTTTCCATCTTTCCAAAAGACGAGCTTTTGTGCTTCAGTCTGACGGAAGGCAAAACACTCCCTCTTGTCATGTTGTTGGCTATCACACCAAATACAACGCCTCTCAAAGCCTTCACTCATGGATCTTTGAGTTGATGAACGTCCTCGTTCTTCAAATTTGACATCCAGCTTCTCCACCTTGGAACTAATTTTTGTAAGATTCAGATAAAGGTCACACATGATTTTAATGAGTTCATCCATGACATCATTTTTAGAAGGAACAGAGAAGAAAGAGTTGGTTGATTAGTCAAAGGAATAGGGGATTTTGAAGATGGAACAAACTCCATCAATGGAGTTGTTGAAGTTGAGCCCAATCTTAGTCGCATCTGCTCTCTTCGAGCAATCATGTTAACTGCATCAATAATATCTGTCCATGCAGTCATGACTCTTGATTCAGAGGTAGCATCTTCTAGGTGATCATCAAGCTTCTCTTGTAGAATGGGATCTCCAACCTTAAGGAATAATTCAATCTTTTGACCTTCCATACTTTGTTGGTCTTCAATATCAAGTTGCCCAAATTTACTTTCAAACTCATGGTATAAAGCTGTTGCAGCTAAACCTTTGTTGTGTTTCTCAACCCAATCAGTGTAAATTTTCTTCGTCATTAGGCCAGATTCTACTAAGAAGAATTCTTCATGTAGGAATTTTTTGAATGCAGCCCAATCCACATCTGGTTGAAAAAGACCATGGATTCTTTCTTGAAGACCATGCTTGGCTAGTCTGTCAAAATAGTAACTCCATGCATGTTGTGGTACAACAAAGAAGAGCATTTTCTCAACATAAAAGCGAATAAAAACAAAGACATTTTGACCATTGAATTTTTTTAATTCCAGCCCAACTTTCTCTAGGGCCTTGATAGCTGTGGAATCAATATTCTCTTTGTCTTGCCTTTGTTGTTGTAACATTTGAATTTGTTGTTGTTGAGTCTGCTACAGTATGCGCACCAATTGTTGTCGAGTATCTCTTGAAGAATCCCCCATCTTAGAGTTCTCTTACACCAACCTTCACGTCGGGGGTTCACCAATGTCACAGTGCGTAGGTGATGGACCTAAAAACGGGCCGGCACTGGCTCATGCACTAGCCGGACCTCGTCACTATGCACAAGACAACCCCTCGGCCTCGCGGCCAGGAGCGTCTATCAAAATCTCTGCCTTCCTAAACATTGCGTTTGTAATACGTTGTAGTCCAACTGATCCTAACCCAATATTGCTCCTCAGAGGGAGTCCCTTTCACATAGCCAAAAGGCTCGAATCACATACACATGGGGTTCCTCCTACGGCTGAATGCCGTCAACCCTCTGCGACTCTCCTACACCTTGGGGATTGGCCCCTCGATGCGCCGCTCGACATTTAGACATTTCGCACAAACGTCGCTCAAGGTACCAAATAAACGTATCCAGGAATGTACCATTGTCCTTACTTCTCTTTCCCCTAGACCCCACGACTAGCCTACAGCATAGGAACCTCACGCTCTCAACGGTGGGTCAAAGGCCTACTGAAAACAATTGCTATGCGTATCCAGGAGCTGACTCTGATACTTTTAATTTCCTCTAAATGATCATGCAAAGAGGTGGATGCCTAGTGCTCAAACATTTAAAAAAAACCAGCAGCGTGCAAGTGCAAAACATCTCTTTCATGCTTTTCTTTCTAACCGCTTTGTGCTTCGCTGCAACACCTAGCACCGAAGTGATCTTCGTGCTACTAGGTTTTAATTTTTATCATTATTATTCCGTCCTAGATGCGATGCATATAAAATCAGCAAATTATTCCTCATGCTCAGCGGCATTTAACCATTTTTTTTTCCACAACCGTTTTGATAGTGCATCATTGCATTCATTTCTTTCAGGGTTTCCTTGTCATTTTATGTGGAGAAAGGAAGGAAACACGCACTAAAACATATAAACAAGGCTGAACTGAAGCATAACTTCATGCCCCAGCCTTGCTATACATCAACAAACATAAATCCTATTTTTCTATATTTTTCGTAACCCCAAATGTATTTTTTCCCCTATTTTTCATGGTTTTTTTATCATTTTCCCGCCATTTTCTTCATTTTCTTGTATTTTTTAAATTGCTGAAAATGAAAACCAGTTTGTGGGCTGTGGCCCTTAGTTCATTTGCAACAAAATTGAAAGATTAGTTGATGTGTATCGACGGTTTTCCCCATTTATATGCCCAAAACCCTTGTTTTTCCCCCTTTTTCATACGTTTTCGGGTTTCTTGACATTATTTCGAGCCATGAAATGCATGTTTTTCATAATTTCTGGTTATAAACAGTAAAAACTCAGAAGAATCAGCAGCATAATCAAATCTTAGTCCATATGAACGGCATTCCATCAATCAAAAGCATAAAACACTAAATTTTCTTTGTAATTTTGTAGTTTACAGCTTAAACGCGTGTTTCGGGTTTTTTTTCCATGGCTGTAGATTTGGAAAATAGCAACACTTCATGTCCAGCAACATCACAAATCACCATTCTCAGCCCGTGTAGCAATCCGATCCATGCCGGACAAGTCTCCATCATTCTTTCTTCATTGCTCCTTCCCACACATAAACTGCCTCTTAGAAGAGAGAGAGGGAGGAGAGAGAAAGACTAGAATCAGAAATTTCAAACCAGGCCATCATTCGACGGGCGAAGGGCGGCGATATGATCAGCATACGGAGTGTAGGCAAGGGCCAATGTCAAATAGGGGGGTTGTTTGCAGGCAGGGAGAAGCACCACCAAGATGGGAGCGCAAAATTCGGCGCCATCTCTGATCACGTCTTCTTCATCTTCTTCACGATTTTTTCATCCACATTTCAAGTGGCATAAAATTTGAGCCCCAAAGGTCATGCCCACTTTGGCCAAAAATAAGTCCACCTTTTCAAATCTTGACCGGTTTGTGGCCTTTCCCCCGTCTGGACTCGGAATCGAGCTCTGAAAAATCCTGGGCGTCCAGCTTAGCATCCCGCATTGGCCAGTAGCTCGTGTCAACCCGCACGACTGTCTGAAAAATTATGAAAAATCACCAAGTGTCGCTCGGGCGCCTTTAAGGCACTTTGGCGCTTAAAATCGTCCTAGATCGAGCCGCCGCCTTTGACGGTGAATATTTTTCCCTTGATCTTCATAATTTTTAGCTATTTTTAAGCACTTCCCGTCACCTAAATTCCGCTCTCATTGGCGACCACGGGATAGGGCGACTCAGCCCGTCGAATCCACGAACATATCTGCACATAAACAACCAAAGAAGCATCAAACTGATACAAAACAATTATCATCATAAAACTCAGCACAATGCTCCCCCTACCCCTGACAGAACCAAAGCATGATATCCACAAGGAATAGGCCTAGCATCATCTAATAGAAGATCCGAAGCGAGTCACTAACCAGCTGCTCCAACACAGCCAAACTAAAAAGAACTGCCAAAGAGGTTGCCCTAAGTGGTAGTCTGAACTACTTACCAACTAAAGACAACACCACTAGGTGCTCCTACAAGGCGAGTACTCCTATAGCCTGATCAAGGAGTATTGTCTTTCAGTACAGTTCTTCTTTGAGGATTTTTATTGGATGAACATACTTGGGCATGTAAAAAGGAGGGAGCTGAGCGTAGTGACCCAAGGAGAACAGGGCATCGGCCTCAGGACCTGTCTTGGCACCCAAGAACCTACCAAGCCCTCGCAAGGCGACACTTAATCCTTTTCTAATGCTCACTTTTATTTTCGCTCCAACCTTCCTTGTTGTGATATTATTTTTCTTGCAAGAAGCCACCCCTAGGAAGACAAGGTATCGGCCCCGGGTCTGACTCGTCCCCAGGAACCTACCAGGCCTCCGCAAGGCAATGATCAACTGCTTATATATTTTCATTTCTTTTCTTTTCTTTGATAGGGGTTAGAACCCCTTTTTACACACCTTCGTATTTATATTCATCTTTTAGGATGTACAGAGTTTCTTGGCATCATCATTATTATCTTCTGGCAGGCTTCTCTAACTGCCTCACTACTAACAAGAACTCCTAGAACGGCTGCCTAGCAGGCTAGCAGAACAGGGCCACTAGGACTTCCTTCTAAAACAGGTCTTTCAATGCCTGGCAATGTCTTTACAGGAGGCAATGACTACTCCGACCTCCCTCAAACATACTCAACCTAAACCTGGGACTTCATGCCTTGGTTGCCGGTCCCCAACAAAAAGTATCCCCTCAACAAGTACAAATACACATATAACAGGAAAGAAAGGTACTCGTAAAGGAGAAATATCACCTGGATTGGCCACGAGACGTTTCCATCGCAGCAAAGGCTCCTCCAGGCTCCACCAAATTCCACGAAACACGAAACCTGTCCAGCACAACACTAAAACAAAAACCCAATTAAACGCACCCGCACTAGACAGGAAAATGGCCCTCTTGGCCTAATGAAATCAGACATGACTTTGCTACAAAACTGTATCGGCCCTCTTGGCCTAATGAAATAAAACAATACTATGCAGAACATCCTCCTGGAAACAATGATGATAGACATCAAAGCATACTATTCCCAGGGGAACAGGGCTTGTAGCCCTAAACTAGGTGCATTAAATTATGACCTATCCCTCCTGCGTATATCGCAAGAGGTGTTCGCATCACATGTCGTCGAATCAGTCTGTGGGTCCGAGATAATAAAGGTAGATGAGTCTCGCTTACCCTCTGCATCACCCAAATCAACCATCGTCTGCCAAAGAGGGCATGTTCAGAAAGCATACCCCACAAACGACCAGGTCCTGTCTCACCATCAATAGATATATCGGGACAAGGGCCACAATTAAAGAAGAGGTCCTCTTCATACGCAAGATTAGCCAATGAATCGGCAAACTGATTCCAATTCCGTGGAATCAGCTGAAAAGACACTCTATCGAATTCGTCTAGCAGGGCTATGGCAGTGTGATGGTACATACAAAGGATCGGGTTCCGCACCATGTACGTCCCATTGAGTTGATTTAAAACCAACTGAGAGTCCCCTTTCACCAACAACTGGCGGATACCACCCTTGTTTGCAATATTCAAACCCATGATCAGGGCTTTGTATTCGGCCATATTATTAGTAAAATTCGCCCCGAGATAAGCAGCTAACTTCATGACAATGCGTCGTCGGGGGTCACGGATGACAACTCCTACACTTCCTTTTTTGCATGGACCCCTGGACGCCCCATCAAAGTACAAGGTGTACGTCCATAAAGGGTTTACACATCCCGCCATCCGAAACTCTACTCGTAATTATGGTAATCGAAATTCAGCATATTCAATGGGTGGACTGTAGGCTCCATCCCTCCATCATCATTGAATTCGACAGGGATGCTCGTCAAAATTTGTAGGCAGTGATGGCAGAAGACCTTGATTTCCCAAATAAATGTCCCGCCTTCTTGCTCAATAACCTTGTATCCTTTGCTCCACCAAATGAGCTTTCCCTGATGATATCTCTGTTCCAAATATGGGTGTTCTAAATAAGGGATCAGACGACCCATCAACCTCTATCACGATTTCCTTGCAGATGTTTGATCAATCTTGCCTAGACCTGCAAGGCAGTCATAGCATTAGAAAAATCAGAAGTAATAAGGTTTAATCTTATTAAGATTAACCTTATTTTTAAATTCTATCCCCTCCAGGTCAGCTAACAGCACTGTAGATTTATTCTTTCCTATTCTAACGATCTTATAAGGCCCATCCCATTTGGGTTCTAGCTTGCCTGGGAATAATTCACGTCGTGCGTCATAATACAGAACAAGCTGTCCTTTCTTGAAGGTGTATTTCTTGGCTTTGAGGTCGTGTAGCTTCTTCATTCGGCGCTTCGCCACTTCTTGGTGCAATAAGCTCTGCAACTTAAGCTCATCTAAATGTGCCAGTGTCGTCAAGCGCTCAAAAAGAGCGTCTTCATCGCTCAAAGAATGATTGATGGCAAACCGAATAGTCGGCAGCTCAATCTCTAAAGGCAAGACACACTCCTCCCCATATACTAACTTGAACGGGGTATGGCCAGTGGCTCGTTTGAAAGTCGTATTATAGGCCCACACTGCCACGTATAACTTTTTATCCCAATCCCGTTTCTTTTCCGACACAGTTTTGGACAGGATGCCCACAAGCTGCTTGTTGGTGCTTTCAACCTGACCATTGGCTTGGGGATTATATGGGGTTGTCTTGTTATGCTTGATGTTCCACAACTCTGTCAAACCTTTGATCACCTTATTCAGGAAATGGGTTCCACGGTCCGACACTAATTCTTTCGGCGGACCAAACCGGCATATTATCTGCTCTAAAAGGAAACTAGCAGTTTCTTTAGCATCATCTTTCCTTGTTGCACGTGCTTCTGACCACTTTGTGAAGTAGTCAGTTGCTACAATGATGTACCGCTTTTGCGTAGTCGATGACGGGGTAATAGGACCCACAAAGTCTATTCCCCACTTCTCAAATGGAAGTATCGCCATAATAGGGGTGAGTGGTCGTTTCCTATTCTCTCGACTATCATGTCGTTGGCAAATATCGCATCGCTTAACATACGCAAACGCATCCTGGAAGATGGCAGGCCACCAATAACCTGCTCTTAAAGCCTTTTGTGCTGTAAGCCGTCCAGCAAAATGGCCACCGCAAGCAGAATCATGGCACTCCTCCAAAATGAATGGCACCTCGTCAGGCGTCACACATCGGCGATAGATATCATCAACCCCTTGCCGATATAATGTACCTGCGATCAAGGCAAACTTTAACGCTTGCTGCTTAATTTTTCTTTTCTCAGCCTTAGATAGTTCGGATCCCGCCTCTCCCGTTGATAAATAATGTGTTATTGCAGCATACCAGGAGGGAATAGATGCCGTATCTATTTTAAATATCATCTCCATGTCACTACCTTCAGCCACAGATTCTTTCGGCTCCCCAAAGTCCACTAGACATTCCACGATGCCTTGCAACCTTGGTGGCTTACTCTTGATTTCATAATCAAATTCCTGCAAAGTGATCAACCACTTCGCTAAACGATCAGGCGGCTGTAACTTGTTCATCAATAGTCGAAGTCCCTCCGCCTTCGTATAAAGCACGACTTTCTCATAGAGAATGTAATGCCTGAACTTCTTGGTCCCAAAGACCATCGCTAGACACAGCTTCTCCATGTAGGTGTAATTGATTTCGGATACCCCCAGCTTCCGACTAGCAAAAGCAATCGGGTGGTACCACTTCTCTTCCCAAAATTGGGCTAAACAGCAGCTGATACTATACATGGTCGCTGCTGAAAATATATAGAACACCTCACCTCTTTTAGGTGCTTTTAAAACGGGTGCTCTTGCTAGCTCTTGTTTCACGTCCTCGAATGCTACCTTGCAAGGGTCACCCCATACAAACGAACAGCTAAAGGACAATAAATTTGTAAGCGGCAACGTTCTTTCTGCTAAGGCGTTAATGAATCTACGGTAGTAACCAACCGAAGACAGAAAGCTATGAACTTCTTTCGGAGTGCGTGGTGGACCCATGGCAACTATAACTTTGACCTTCTCGGGGTCTGTCGCAATTCCTACCGAACTGACCACATGACCCAGCAATAGCCCATAAGGTACTCCAAAAGCACACTTCCGTGGGTTTAAGGCGATGCAAAATTGTCTACAGCGCTCAAAGCATTTTCTCAAAATGATCAACTGCCTTTCTCTCACGGTGGCGGCCCCTAAGTCATCAATAAACACCCTCAACTCTTTAGGGGATATGTCACCGAATGTCTTATCGGCTGTTCGTTGCCACGAACCAGGCGCATTGCATAAACCAAAAGCCATCACGTGGTAAGCAAAAGTGCCAAATACAGTGATAAAAGTTGTTTTCAACTTATCCTCTTCTGCAATTGCCATTTGGTTATATCCTGCAAAGCAATCCATAAATGAATATATCTCCCTACCCGCTAATTGATCCAAAATCTGGTCAATAAATGGCAATGGGTAGTAGTCCTTAACTGTCTGCTTATTCAGCTCCCTAAAGTCTACACATAAACGGATCTGATTATTCTTCTTCTTTCTAATCACAACTGGCGAACACCATTCCGTGTGTTGCACAGGAAAAATCAAACCCGCTTTTCGAAGCTTCTGTAACTCTTCAAACAACCCGTCCCTCAGTTCGAAAGGCATACGCCTTACTTTCTGTCGGACAGGACGACTGCCCTCTTTCAACGGAATTGTATGAACAGCAAGACTAGGAGGAATGCCTCTCAACTCATCATAACTCCAGGCAAAGATATCACGAAATTCCTGGATCAAGGCCACATAGTCCTCCCTTTCTGCTGTGCTGAGCATAGAGCCTAATTTGATTGGCCGCGAATCATCAAGCGTACCAAGGTCTAGCTCGATAACATCTGCGTCTCTTATACGATCTTGGGCCTCTATTGGCTCATTCAAAGTGATCTGATAGATGTCCTCTGTGGTGGATCCCTCTTTGGACTCATCACTCGATGATGTCTCACTAGCAGATAAATCTTCTAATGTCTCCAATTCTGTAGAAGATAGAGGAGCTCTCTCACTCTGCGGGGACTCAGGATAAGCATCAACCACCACACGCTGGGCACCTCTGCCGAATATCAATCGACCGGCGGGTATATCCACTTGGCAATCTGCTTGCAAGATCCAAGGTCGTCCAAGTAATACTTGGTAACTTGGCCGCCCTGCAAAACGAATCACCCTAAAGTCCAACATGCATTCTACATTTGCAACAGTGACATGGACCTTAGTAATGCAGCCTTCCGGCTGTCTCAAACTGTCATCTGCCATTCTGAGAATTGTGGAAGTATCTTTCTGAATCGCAAGACCCAACCTTTCCATCAGTTCAGAACTCATAATGTTGACCGATGATCCCGTGTCGACAATAGCATAATCTACTAATATCCCATCGACATAGGCTGCAACCCTTGGGCAATGCTTCTCAGCATGCTCGAACCAGTCATCACCAACTCGCGCAATACCCAAAGGTTCTACGATGTACCCGGTACGTAGGATCTTTCTAAATTCCTTGCGTACTCCTGGGGAAAGCTTAATAAGCTGCAAAAGGTTCACATCCGGCTTGACTTCGCAAAGAGAGCCCGCCAAATCGAATTCATGATAGTTCGATAGAGCTCGCTTTTCACGCCAAACCATCCGCTCTTTAGGTCGCTGAACTGGCTTTATTGCCTCTTTCTTAACTTTCACCTTCTTCTTTGGTGCTTCCTTATCGGCTTTACTCTCTACGGGCTTCAAAGGTCCCCCTTCTAGGGCAGGATCCAAAACTTGCGTTCCTTTGTCGCCTTGTTTAGGGTTCCCATCGACAGGCTTATCCTTGTCGGCTTCTCTACCCTTTTTACCTCTTGTAAGGACAGCTCGTAGATTAGAGGTTTCAGCATCATTAACGCGTACAGCCTCAATCAAACTAACCCCACTACCACTTGGTAGCTCCTCCACTGTAGTCTTTGGTCGTTGAAGTATTTGTTTAGGCCCGTTTTCTGGCTGGGAGTCATTTCCTTGGGCACGATGATTGACAGGCCCTGGTTGCCGACTACCACGCTGGAGAGAACTGATCTTACTCCAGCAAGTAGCTGCTAGATGGCCGGATTTTCCACAAATGTCGCACTTAACATTGGGGCAATTTCGTGGATAGTGCTGCCCACCACACCATTTGCAACTAAACCTCGAAGGTGCACCCTCCTCCGGGTATCTACTTCCTATCAAATTTTGTTGTTTTTTAAGGAAGTTGACATCAACAGCTATTTGTCGATACTGCTCCGTAATCATGTCGGTATAATGCTTCATCATGTCCTTAACCTCGCCAAGAACATTGGAAGAACTCGACTCATAGCCTTGGTCATTACCATGTCGCTCCATCGGCCTAACAATTCGATTAGGCACAGGTTGTTGAGCCACAGGCATGGTATTAGAATTGACCGCCTGGCCTCCACCATTTGGAGCCATTTGACTGCCCGTAGGCATCGACATGCTAGGGGGAGCTGGTAATAAAGGCACATTCTGCATCATGTTCCCTCTCCCATTAGGGTTAGCCATCGCTATCCCTTGGCCACTACTGCCATTGGCTATTGCCACATTGTTTCCCAATACTAAACCCATATTCGAATTGCCGCGAGAAGCATAGGCTGCTTGTAGTCGGGATTCCACCTCTTGTGCTCGTGTAAGGGCAGTATCTATATCCCCCAAGGGGACACTACTCAACTGCAATTGGATATTAAAGTCCAAACCATGTAGGAAATATTGCAATTGGGCAGCTGCGGGGATAGGGATAGAGGTGTCCAACTTACGGAAAACCTCTTTTATCTTCTTCGCATAAGCACGAATATCCTCGTGTGGATCTTGGCGGGTCACGTTGAGTACACGCAACCAATATTGCCCACCCCTTTCAGGGGCAAACTCCCTTCGAAAAGCTCCATAAAATGCATCAATGTTCAATATAGTTCCGGCTTCTAAACCATGATACCATATAGCGGCTCTTCCTTTGAGAGTCATGTTGAAGAACATCATTAAATGTCCTTCCTCTTGAATGCGACAGTTAAACATCAACTTTTGAAACTCCCTAATGTGGAGTTCCGCATCTTCCTCAACTAGCCCATTAAAAATGGGTAGCGGGTAACCTAGAGCCGGCAAATCCGTCGTTCCTGCTGGAATTGCAATAGGCTGCGCCATGACGCGGATTGGATTTGCACTAGGAATAAAGACCGGTGGGGTTACACCTCCCGTACTTGACGTGGATTGGCTTATAGAAGGAAGGGGAGCACTAGAGCTTCCACCTTCTCCTAACTTACTGCTTGGGGTCCTAAGACCACTAGATCCACTCCCTCGTAAGGGTTCAGCACCGCTACGCTTAGGGGAATATCTTCTAAAAATTTCAGCACGTCGCCTAGCTCTTTCGTCTCTTTCTTGCTTTTGGATTTCTGCTAGACGATGCTTATCGATAAATAACGGATCAAGCTCAGTATCCTCTGGCATAAACTACTAATTGGTCCTTAAACAACCAGGATTCGAGAACCGCCACTTTTGAGCAGCTCCCGGCAGACGCACCACTGATGGACCTAAAAACGGGCCGGCACTGGCTCATGCACTAGCCGGACCTCGTCACTATGCACAAGACAACCCCTCGGCCTCGCGGCCAGGAGCGTCTATCAAAATCTCTGCCTTCCTAAACATTGCGTTTGTAATACGTTGTAGTCCAACTGATCCTAACCCAATATTGCTCCTCAGAGGGAGTCCCTTTCACATAGCCAAAAGGCTCGAATCACATACACATGGGGTTCCTCCTACGGCTGAATGCCGTCAACCCTCTGCGACTCTCCTACACCTTGGGGATTGGCCCCTCGATGCGCCGCTCGACATTTAGACATTTCGCACAAACGTCGCTCAAGGTACCAAATAAACGTATCCAGGAATGTACCATTGTCCTTACTTCTCTTTCCCCTAGACCCCACGACTAGCCTACAGCATAGGAACCTCACGCTCTCAACGGTGGGTCAAAGGCCTACTGAAAACAATTGCTATGCGTATCCAGGAGCTGACTCTGATACTTTTAATTTCCTCTAAATGATCATGCAAAGAGGTGGATGCCTAGTGCTCAAACATTTTAAAAAAACCAGCAGCGTGCAAGTGCAAAACATCTCTTTCATGCTTTTCTTTCTAACCGCTTTGTGCTTCGCTGCAACACCTAGCACCGAAGTGATCTTCGTGCTACTAGGTTTTAATTTTTATCATTATTATTCCGTCCTAGATGCGATGCATATAAAATCAGCAAATTATTCCTCATGCTCAGCGGAATTTAACCATTTTTTTTTCCACAACCGTTTTGATAGTGCATCATTGCATTCATTTCTTTCAGGGTTTCCTTGTCATTTTATGTGGAGAAAGGAAGGAAACACGCACTAAAACATATAAACAAGGCTGAACTGAAGCATAACTTCATGCCCCAGCCTTGCTATACATCAACAAACATAAATCCTATTTTTCTATATTTTTCGTAACCCCAAATGTATTTTTTCCCCTATTTTTCATGGTTTTTTTATCATTTTCCCGCCATTTTCTTCATTTTCTTGTATTTTTTAAATTGCTGAAAATGAAAACCAGTTTGTGGGCTGTGGCCCTTAGTTCATTTGCAACAAAATTGAAAGATTAGTTGATGTGTATCGACGGTTTTCCCCATTTATATGCCCAAAACCCTTGTTTTTCCCCCTTTTTCATACGTTTTCGGGTTTCTTGACATTATTTCGAGCCATGAAATGCATGTTTTTCATAATTTCTGGTTATAAACAGTAAAAACTCAGAAGAATCAGCAGCATAATCAAATCTTAGTCCATATGAACGGCATTCCATCAATCAAAAGCATAAAACACTAAATTTTCTTTGTAATTTTGTAGTTTACAGCTTAAACGCGTGTTTCGGGTTTTTTTTCCATGGCTGTAGATTTGGAAAATAGCAACACTTCATGTCCAGCAACATCACAAATCACCATTCTCAGCCCGTGTAGCAATCCGGTCCATGCCGGACAAGTCTCCATCATTCTTTCTTCATTGCTCCTTCCCACACATAAACTGCCTCTTAGAAGAGAGAGAGGGAGGAGAGAGAAAGACTAGAATCAGAAATTTCAAACCAGGCCATCATTCGACGGGCGAAGGGCGGCGATATGATCAGCATACGGAGTGTAGGCAAGGGCCAATGTCAAATAGGGGGGTTGTTTGCAGGCAGGGAGAAGCACCACCAAGATGGGAGCGCAAAATTCGGCGCCATCTCTGATCACGTCTTCTTCATCTTCTTCACGATTTTTTCATCCACATTTCATGTGGCATAAAATTTGGGCCCCAAAGGTCATGCCCACTTTGGCCAAAAATAAGTCCACCTTTTCAAATCTTGACCGGTTTGTGGCCTTTCCCCCGTCCGGACTCGGAATCGAGCTCTGAAAAATCCTGGGCGTCCGGCTTAGCATCCCGCATTGGCCAGTAGCTCGTGTCAACCCGCACGACTGTCTGAAAAATTATGAAAAATCACCAAGTGTCGCTCGGGCGCCTTTAAGGCACTTTGGCGCTTAAAATCGTCCTAGATCGAGCCGCCGCCTTTGACGGTGAATATTTTTCCCTTGATCTTCATAATTTTTAGCTATTTTTAAGCACTTCCCGTCACCTAAATTCCGCTCTCAGTAGGGTTGAAGGTCGCCACAGGGGTTTGGTAAGAGAAGAATGTATAGGTATTCAAGAACTTAGACTTCGAAGATGGTAGAGATAAGAGAAGGGTTGAAGGTTTCAAGCCAAGTTCTTGAAGATAAGAGACAGCAAGGTGAAGGTAGATTTAGGGAGAGGAGTAGACGGAAGAGAAGGGGTTTGAAGAAATTGAAGACGTAGAAGAATACTCCAAAAAGTAATTAGAAAATGTAGAAGAATACTAACAGAGATAAAACATGTCGGTTTCTTTCAGCATTATGAGAAGATATAACTCTAATAGACAGAAATGTGTATAAAATAATACCTTCTTCTATGGTGCTCAGATTGCCAATCTTATGCTTCCATTAGCTCCGAAAGGGGGATAAAATAGCAGCACTTCTGGCCAAAATTCTGCCATATCACTCCTTCATCTCCCTATTCGGAGTGTTGTTTTCTACTTGAAAACAGTAATCGCACGTCACACAATTTTGTCAATCTCTCTTTTTACATAAAATCCTCTCAAATTGGCTAAAAGCTACATGCTTTCTTTTACATGTCATCCTAATCTAGAAGTTGTCTACAATTTTATGGATTTTTACAAGAGATAATATCTAGAATATCAAAAATTGGCTAAAACTTGTCCAAAAATTTAATAATTTTGAACCATGAACACTAACATCAATGTCTAAAATGGCATTGTTGTCTAAATCTATAAGAAATCCACACTCTAAATTTTTTTACACAATGTGCACGTAGTGGCATGACACGGCACATATTATGGAAAATGGTTTCAAATATTTGAATATGACTTCTAGTGCTTGAAAAATCGAAATTCTCAGTTGATTCTTGCTATTGGCATAATTAAAATAAAAATCAAAAAAATCTACAATGTGAGAATTGTAAAATTTTAGAGAAATTGAGAGTTTTGTGAGTTTTCGTGGTTCTTTTGGTATTCACATGGAATCATATAGAGTATAATGTTGTATCTTGATTCATGCAAACTCTACATGTTTGAAAATAAAAAATCTAATTATAAATAATAAGATAAATTTTAAAAATCAAGAAAAATAGAAAAAAAATATTTACCTATGAAAACATTACAAAAAGTTATGAATATGTTAGTGGATGTATTGTGGGGCTAGGGCATGAGGTTTAGTCGTAATATATCCCCATTCTTTATATTAAAGTATATATTTATCACTTTTATATACAAAAATACATTAAAAATACTATTTACACCTACCAACAAATGCAAAACTATAAACAGTAGGAGGGAAGGGTTGTGGGGCATTAAGAATCCATTGAGATCTAATTTTATACATATCTTGACATATAGGATTCGTTCGTTTTTAGTTTTTAAAGAGAGGCAGTAGCATGAATTGCTTGGTGCTGCCTTAGCAACGTCGCATTGTGTTAGATTAAAGTCATCAAAAGAATCATTAGCACACGATCCACGTTGTTTGATCTATAAGTTTACTTGTTTGTGCACTTAAAGGCATTCACTTTGAATCCGCATTTTATGCGTGGTATCATGAGAATTACCTCGTGGATGCATATAGCACTTATTTGTGTATATTCGATCCGCGTTGAGTGTGATATTCCCTAAGTCGTAGATTTAGATGATCATTTCCTTTGGGACCTAATTTGGTAAAGATTGAATTATCTTTTGGAATGAATATCAAAAGAGAGGACTATGTTTTGCATGTGCTTTATGTTGAAATGACACATCGTGGGGCTAATCCCTGGGATGTAAGAGAGTCATAGTGGAGCCACACCAATCCATTGGGGGGTACTCCTTGTGTATGTGATACGAGGTGCTAGACAGTGATCTATTTGGGAACTCCAATTGCTTGGAGTTGAGAAGGGCAACAAGTTGGACTATGTTTTAGAAATAATATTTACAAATACATTCTTTGGTTAAATCAACTCATAGTCTTTATACGCTCCTAGCCGTGAGGCCGTGGGGGTTATTTTGGTGAGGTTAGGAGGCCCGACTAGAACCTTAAAGCTAGTATCAAGCCCATTTTTGGTCCCAATAGCTACCCTAAGTCTTCGTCTATTATCTGTCTAGATTGCCATCTAAGCTTCATAGTGAAACTGTACAGATGGACAGAGCCATCTTTGTATCAATTCGTTTGGAATTAAAGCAGCCTCTATTCTTCTCATATTTATTGTGTCTTCTCTACTCCTTGCTCAGATTCTAATCATTATGCCATATAATTTCTACATGGTATCAAAGCTTAGAGGTCTTTAAGATGTTAAAAGTATGCGAGAGGCAAGGGCTTCAATAGTGAAGAGGAGAAATGTCATCAATTATATCAAGTAGCAGTGTTGCCATATCAGGTAGTGTTGCTGCTATACCACCAACTAAACATTGAGGATTTTTCCACCAACCTTCAACAAAGGAAATTAGATGGTACAAACTATATTTTGTGGAAATTTAAAATCACAACTACCCTTGATTCTTATAAGCTTCTAGAGACGATGCTAGGGACTATTCCCCCAAAACCACATCCCACTCTTGACCCATCAAATTCGAGTGTTATGATTTCTCCAAATGTAGATCTTCTACAATCTTGGAAATGAATAAATGTAGATGCGTTGTGTACCTTAGTTACAAGTTGTTCTGGCAGTGTTTTGACCTTGATTCAATACACAACCAATGTATGAGAGGCTTGGAATGTATTAAGGAGTTAGTAAAAAACTTGAAATCAAATAAGGGTTCAGAACTTGGAGAAACAACTAGCAGTAAAGAAGTTTGTTGAAGGAGAGACATGTGAAGCATTCATCACTCGAATCAAGAATCTGCATGACCAAATCACTAGCATTGGGATACAGAAGACTAGTGAGGAGATAACTTGGAGGTGTCTTTGAATTTGTCCACCAAAGTTTGATGAATTGGTAACTTTCCTAAACTCTCAGGTGAGACCCCAAGCTTTGACGTTTGAGGAATTTTCTCGAGTAAGTTACCCATGAATATATGTATGCATCACGTGGGTTCAAAATAAGGTATTTTTTCAATACCATTTTTATACATTTTTTGCATATAGAAGGGTGTAATATAAAGGGATTATTTACAAATTGAATAGAAAAGGGTTATGTTTTATTGAGGAAACATTCACAAATAGGGATATTTATAAATAGACCTTGAACGCACGTGATGTAGAGGATATACGTATAGTAACTTCCTCGATGGATTTTTGTACACTAGTAATGGAGGAGTTGAGACTTAAAGCCTGAGAAAGTAGCAGTAGTGGAGATGTTGCATTCTCTACCAATGGGAAGGGAAAATGTGATTCCTCTACCAATGGTGACAAAAACAAGAAGGGTGGTAAGAAAAAGTTTCAAGGAGAGTGCTTCCACTGTAAAAAGAAAAGACATGCAATTGCAAATTGTCATGTCAAGAAGGCAGATGAAAAGAATGGCACTGTGAAGACTAAAAGAAAGGAGACAACCAATATGCCTAAAGCAGCATTGGAGTTATTCATGGCAACCTTAAGGAAGTGTATTCCTTGATGCAAGAAATATCTAACACTAACTCATGGGTATCAAATAGTGACACCTCCCATCACATGACCAACAACAAATGCCTATATAGTTCTATAAAGCTGCTGCAAGAATCCATCATTGCGACAATTGAAAATGATGCAAAATGCCTTGCTAAGGGAATAAGTACTATTTCCTTTGTTATTGCAAATGGTGAACTCAATAATCTTTCAAATATATTGTATACTCTAGAGATTAAGAGAAATTTGTTATCAGTTCTTCCTATAAGTGGTCTTGGCCATGAGGTGAGGTTCACTAAGATAGATGCAAAAATTATCGATAATACTAGCAAAGTTGTCCCAGCGAAGGAGAAAGACGGAACAACCTATATAAGCTAAGTGCTCTTGCAGCCACTGCTAGTGTGGGCATAAGTAAAATTTTCATGAAAGATTTGGTCACATTAGTTTTGACATGTTAAAGGAGATGCATAAGCAAGGTATGGTTACTCACCTACCTACAGTACTTGAAATGAAGGAACCATGTGAAGCTTGTATGATGGGCAAGCAACAAAGGAAGGCATTTCCACAAGAAAGCAAGAACAGAGAGAAGGCTCCTCTAGAGTTGGTACATATTGACTTGTGTAATAAAGCACCTACAAAAGCCTTGGGAGGATCTTCTTATTTTATGTAGATCGTCAATGACTACAATAGAAAGATGTGGATGTATTTCCTTTATGATAAGGTTCAAGAAGTTTGGTAAGTTTAAAGAATGGCTAAAACTTGTTGAGAATGAAACAAGGCAAAATGTGAAGAAGTTTATAATAGATAGTGGTGGTGAGTTCAACTCAAAGGAGTTTGAAGACTTTTGCAAGGGCAAAGGAATTAAGCATCACTTGATGAAGCCTTATGCACCTCAGTAGAATGGCATTGTTGAATGTTGAAATCGCACCATTGTGTGGAAATGGCAAGGTGCATGCTTAAGGGCAAGTGATTGCCTGGGCAAAGCTGTTAATACTGCAGTCTACATTCTCAATTGGAGTTACACAGAGGCTCTAAAGGGAAAAACTCCCTATGAGGCCTATTCTGGTAAGAAACTATTTGTTTCACATTTTAGAACTTTTGTATGTGAATGTTATGCACATGTTCCGAAGGATAAGAAAAATAAGTTAAATCCAAGAAGCACAAAATGTAACTTTTTGGGCTATGGTGATGAGAAAAAGGCTTAAAAATTGTATAACCAAGAGGCAAAGAAGATCATAGCAAGCCGTGATATGGTGTTCAAGGAGAAGCCACATATAGTGGAGGAGGAGAATATAAGCTCTTCCACTTTATCATCCACCAACAAAGAAATAGTCCACTATGAACCTATCCCAAGAGTTGTCCCTACTCTTAAGGAGAAGAAATCATTGTCTTCAGATGATGAGGACAAAGTTCACCAACCTACAATCATGCCACTTAAAAATCCATTGCCATAATGGGTGAAGCAACTCTATGATTGTCGCAATCCTATGTCTACTATAGTTGAGGAAAAGGAGGATGGACCAAGGAGGTTGGAGCCCCGAGAGGAACACCAAGGAAAAGGGAATTCTCTTGCAAGAAAATCTATCTTGTAACATCAACAAGCTTGTTTATCATGTTTCATATGATCACAATGAAGAAAAGAACACCAGGCACAACAAATCTTCATGCAGCATCATGTAGATCTCCCACGGTTTTTAATAGAATCAACCATATTCTTCAATATCTTCATAAAATCCATCAATAGAACAAAGAAAACAAAGAAGTACACCATCTTTGAATGGAAATACATCACATAGTATTCATCTTCAATATCTTCATAGTCTTCTCTCTCAATCTCTCATATACAATCACTTTGTTTCAGTAGAATTGGCTATCTCTGACTCTCTCTCTCACACTCCATCAATAATACATCATATCCTCACTACAATCTCTCAAAATCACACTCAATAATCACTCTTAGGTCGTGGATACCCCTCCCAAGAGGTATGTCTGATATGAAGAGTCACCAGAGCCACTACAGTGTCTCTTCACAGCTCACTACTGTCACTTCACTCTAGTCTTCTCTTGAGTCTTCAGCAGCTACTTCTTCCACTTCTTTCAGCTCTTTTGCACTTGTATTCACCTCTTTCCAAGGCTAGAAAACTTTCCCAAAAGTCACACATACATTCCACAGAACACTTACAGAAGCATACAGAACAGTCTACAGAACAGTACCAGAACAGAGACAGTACAGAACAGAACAGAGACAGAACAGAAGCAGAAGCTCCACAGAAGACCTACAGAAGGTTACAGAAGGTCATCAAAACCTCATAACTCATTCTCAAACCATTTCAAACTCTCACAAACCATTCACTAAGCTTTCACAATATCTCATTCTTCATCAATCAATACTCCATCCCTCCTTACAGAAGACAATCAGAACAAAACAGACCAAAACAGAACAAAACAGAAGGTATACAGAACCATTCAGAACCTATCAGAACATCATAAAACCACCAACAAACATCATGATCTTCCAAAACACAATCAATATCATCCAAAACATTCTCAAACCGCTTCCAAATCAATCAATCATCCCATAAAATCAACCATTCAGCTCTCAAAAACAACAAAAATCAGCCAAAAAACAAGTCATTTCAACACTCAACATATCCCCACACTTAATAAGGAAGCGTCCTCGCGACCCAGGAAAAAGGGAATACAAGTTCATTAAAAAAGCTTCACTTTGATCTTCAATATCTTCTTACAAAGAATCCATCCAACACGACCCCAACTTATAACCTGTTTCTGATATAAAAATACAAAGAAAGGAAAACTCTTTTGAAATTAACACCTCTTATCAAACTAAAAATCACCACAAATTTGTAAAGGATATAAGAGTTTGCTTCTTCTTCATCATTTTCATCTGCTTCAACGCTCCAACCACGACCCCATCTCGACAAATCTCCAAAACATAGCTCGTACACAAAATCCAATAGGAAACCACCACGTTCGTTTGACATACATGAACTTACAACACAAATACACAACACAACCATCTGAATGACTTCCTCAAAAAGAGAGTTTGGCATTAAAAAGCTTCCACCATACATTGGAAAGGTATCAATGAAGATGATCCCTCTTAAAAGATTGATGTTGTCGGAATCGATCCATAGATAAGGATTCATCTACAAAGTTTTTAGGAGGATTTTGAAAAAATTGGAGACAACACATCCTTTCCAACAGGACCAAGTATCTGCTAGGCAAACAGAGGGCATGAAAATACAGTATCTCCAGCTGTTGGGAATCAATGCTAACATTGACATTCATGCACAACTTTGGAATAGGCTTTGAATCAGTATGAGAGTGCCTATGCATATACGCCAGGTACCAAGCAAAGTGACCAGTCAATCTCACTGAGGGATCTGCAGACTGTGAATATTGTTGGGCAAAATGAACATAGTTTTGATAAGCTTGACTTGAAACTGTCCATTCCCTTGGAATTACTGGCCAATTAATCTGCGGTCCTGTAA
Organism: Lygodium microphyllum; assembly: GCF_053477565.2. NCBI lineage: Eukaryota > Viridiplantae > Streptophyta > Polypodiopsida > Schizaeales > Lygodiaceae > Lygodium > Lygodium microphyllum. The sequence goes on along the minus strand of NC_141158.1, from coordinate 93,925,581 downwards.
GGCAATCATCCGAACTCCATCCCCGTCTTCTGGAAATCTGATTATCAAAACCGTCACAGTCACTAACCAACTGAGGTGGTTGAGATATGGAAGTGTTAGGAGAGGGTAATGGAATAAGGGAAAGTGGATGTAGGGAAGGATAGGAAAAATCATAAAAGGAAGAAAAGGTTAAAGAAGGAGTGGCAGAAATTTGGAAGGAATCACTAAGGAAAGGTGTTAACTGATAAATAGGAAATGTGGAGGGTACATTTATAAGGGGTGAAGGACAGGGTGGAGAAGGGGAAAATACCCTATCCTCAATAAAGGAACAGTAAGTGAAAATAGGAATTTGAGGGAAATTGGAAGGTTGGAAAAGAAGGGGTGAAATTACTGTGGAACTAGATTGACAAAGGGAAAAATATATAGCATAGCGGTGAGCCAGTTGTTGGTAATAAAGGAGGGTAGGAACAGAAGGTCCTAAAAGAGATCGTCTATGATAGGCATCAAAGAAGGTAGCATCAAATGGATTATGTTTTGAAAGATAGGTTAAGAGATCCATCCTCAGTTGGTTAGGACTCTGGGCAAAGGTAGGAGCTGTGTTTTGTCTTTGATTGAGGACCACCAAATCAATCATGGGATGCCACGAATTATCCTGACAATCAGCCACTTTGGAGGAATAACTCTGGAACATATCAGCTATGCGCAACTCCAAATGATTGACATATAGAACAGCCTGTAAGACCACATCCCCCACATACCATGCCATATCTACCTCATCTGGAATTAACAAATCTCCACGGAGATACATGTATGACATTAACATGGTGTCTGGCATGACAGAATCTTCAAAGAGCATTCTGACTACCTCTGTCAACAACTCAGCAGACCAAGCCCCACTCCAGCCATCCTCTGGAAAAGGTAAATCCATCGTGGAAAGCTTCATATAGAAGACCAGCTTCTGTAAGTGGTAGTGGACAAAGAAAGAATGGTCAGGTAAGACACAGTCCTGAAACTGTTCAAAGGTAGACCATAACAAGTCCATTCGGGACTGCAATCTTTCCACTTTGTCTTGGAATAGAGGGCACAAAGTAGCCTGTCTCTGTAAGGCAGCCAAGTCCTGCTGTGAAAGAGAAGGAATTAATGGAACAGGAGGGCTTGGAGGAACAGAGCGGGACTTTGCAAGCTGATCTTGCAACTGCTGGATTTGGGAGGCTTGGTTGGCCACTGTGTCATTAGCCATCTGTAAAGCTGAAAGCTTGTCATCTAAAAGAACTTGGAATTCTTTCGCTTCACTGGACATCCTCTCCTTCTCTGCTGAAAGGCTAGTAACCTGTGACTGAGCCTCGAATAACTGGGTCTTTAATGAAGAAATCTCATCACTTTGGGTGGCAACCAGTTGGGTTTGCTGTTCCATTTGCTTAAATAGATCTGCTAGGGTATCCTGAGCAGATGCTAACTCAGATGTTGCCTTATGCAACTGGTCTTTGGACTGCATGAGCTCCTCATAGAAAGATGCGTACAGCTGTTGAACACAGGCTGTCACTGACAACTCAATGGAACTTTGAATATCCTTGCAGAGGAAAGGAATGGCATCTCCTGAAACGAGACTGTTCAGGGAAGGAACTGAGATCTCCAAGGATCCTTCTCTATGTGCTCTGAACAGATTATTGCAAGTGAGATACCCAGGGAGTTCACTGCCAGAAGTAGCAGGGATAGACACTGAGGGAAGTACAGAAGGGGCTTTATCCGCTACCCGCTTCAAGCGTTTGCGCTGTATGACCAGGGGAGGCGGAGAATCATCATCCTCAATGTCAATAGGTGCTGACTCTTCTGAAGGTGGAGGAGGAGGTACTGGATCTGATGGAGGAGGTAGAGGCACAGTCTTCTGTAAACCTGAATAGGTCAAGAAGGCAGACAAATATGATCCATAGGTAACATTACCCCTCGTGACTTTAACAAAATGCTGATCCATTTTAGTGAGGAGGTATGTGCTCCAATCAATGGCAACTCCTTTTAGCACCATCCTGGAAGCTGTGAAAAGCTCTTTGGACAAATAGTGGGATGGCGTTTTGGCAGGCATGAACCTGTCCTGAAGGAACTGGCACATGGTCTTCCATACGGGATCAGTAATCATAGAAAACGAAACTCCTGAAGAGTTTATCACTTTCTTAACATCAAGGATTTCCCTCGTCTGCTTCTGCAACAGCTTGAGAATCTCTTCATTAGAGAAGAGCTGACGAGTGGTTACAAAAGGTTCTCCTTTGGAGGGTAAATACAGAGCCTTCCCTAGGCCTCGAGACGTCAATGTCATAGACATGCCTTGGACTACTCCTGTCTTCTTGCTGTAAGAGGCCAGGAACTCATCACAGACGAACGGATCCTCTGGAAGTAATGGAAAAGGAGTGGCCACAAAAGCAGCAAGTCCTGCCTTCGTGAGGGGCTCAAAAGTAAGTAGGGACGAGTAATCCCTACTAACTAATGGGACGTACTGGATAGGGGGAGGAGCATGAGAAGGCGCCATTCAGATGGTTACACACACACCACAAACACAGACAATCAAGGAGAATGCCTGCAAAGCAACAGACAAAAACCAAGGATAAGAGAATTACCAATCAAACGTGACACGACCTACTAACCCCAAGCAAACCACATCCTAGAAAAAATTTGACATGACCTCGAGACAAATGCGACCGAAAGCTTCATGCGATGCATCAAACAAACACCCTGAACCCCGTATCAAGCAATAGAAGAAAAAAAACTACATACCGTACCCGTAACCGTAACTAAGACATGAAACCCAAAACCATACCATATCCGACACATATCAATACGACATCTGTGATAAACCAAGACTGGACCATGGAAAATAACACTAATGACTGCGTATACCCATCCCACGAAACGGTTCATTAAAAAGGGAATTAAGTGCAGTGAGGGGGAATTTAATTTAATGAAGGGTTGATTTTAATCAATTATTAAAATGGGTGACTTTTTATTAGGTGATAAACCTTAACAAGAAAACGGCGGTTCCTTATTATAAATTTATTTACCAATTAGTAGGTTAAACCGGTGCTTTTATTCGATTCCCAGACTTCGATTCCCGACTGGGTCTCTAAATGCAATTCATTGATTATAATTAAGGTGATGTGGAGCGCTTTTTTTGCCAGCGCGTGCTCATGTGACGGCTGGTTGATTTTATTTAAAAATTTAAAGTGCCTCTTTAGCGCACGTAGCGCGTGCTAAGTGAACGGCTGGTTGATTTTAATTTTAAAAAGTATGTGTGTTTAGCGCGAATGCGCGTGGAAACTGTGGGCGAATTAAAGGGTTTATTTTAACAATTAATTCGTGATTAAGGGGGAAAATAAATAAATAAATAACATAAAATAAATACCTGGAAGGGTGTGTATGTAATGCAGGAATGCGCACGGAAGAGTCCCAGTAAAGGAAAAGCAAAAAGCACTGATGAAACAACAAACAACACCTTAGCAGATGTGTTAAGTTGGTTTATGTTGGTGTTGTTATTTTTATTTATTTTATTTTAGTTTTAGTTGTGATTTTTTAATGGTGGAATAAATGGAAAATGAGCAAGGGAGGTGAGGGAAATTTTTTAGAAGGTTTTTAGAATTTTTTAGAAGTTTTTACAATTTTTAAAATGATTTTTCCATATTTTTTTGGCAATTTATGGGTAATTTTAGGAAAGATGGATTTTTCAGAAATTATAGGAAAGGCAATTCCTAGCAGACAAAGGTCCAAAAATTGGCAACTGGCAGAAGGGATTTTTAGAAATTTTTCTGAAAATTTTTTTATGGAAAAAATTAATGTAGTGATTAATTAAGTCACATTAGTCACATTAGTCACATTAGACAGAAGTCAATTAAGTCAGGTTAGTAGGATAAGTCAGGTTAGTCTTCCTAAGTCTAGTCAGGTTGGTTAACCTAAGTCTAGTCTGGTTAGTCAGGTAAGTCTACCTAGGTCAGTCTGGGAAGTCTACCTAGGTTAGTTAAGTTAGGTCTACCTAGGTTAGTTAAGTAAGTCTAACTAAGGTCTAACTAGCTCGAGTTAGTTAGGGTAAGTTAGGTCTGTTAAGTTAAGTGGGATTAGGTTAGTGTTAATGAGTTAACTAAGGTTAGTAGCTAACCTTAGGAGGTGGGGGTGGTGGAGGAAAAGGGAGGTGGTGCAGGCGGCGACCAGGCTAGGCGGGCGAGGAGGCGGCGGTTCGAAGGCGGCGAACGCGGCGACGGCGGGGCTGGCGAGGAGGCGCGACGGCCAGGCGAGGAGGCGCGAGGTGGCGCGGCGTCCAGGCGAGGAGGCGACGATCAGGCAGAGGCTGGCGAGGAGGCGCGACGGCCAGGCGAGGAGGCGGCGGGCAAGGAGGGGAAGGAGAAGGGGAGGAAGAGGAGGAGAGGGTCGGCAGGAGAGAAGGGAGAGGAGAGAAGGAAGAAGGAGTGAGAAGAGGGAGGAGGGAGAAGGAAGGGATGAGGAGGTCGTGGAGGGGGGAGGAGAAGGAAGAGAAGGAGAGGAGGAGGAGGAGTGGTAGGAGAAGGAAGAGAGAAGGAGAGAAGGTGGAGTTGGAGGGAGAAGAGGGAGGAGGGAGAGGAAGGAGATGAGGAGGCGCAGAGACGCACAGAGAGAGAGAGAGAGAGAGAGAAGAGAGAAAGAAAGAGAAAGAGAGAGAAGAGAGAGAGAAAAGGGACGGTTGGCGGGAGGGGGTATCCGTTTGTTGGTTTTTTATTTTTATTTTTTATTTATTTATTTTTGTTTAAATAAAAGGTGGGCGGGCAGGGGTAAGGGAGGATGGGCGGGGTCAAGAGGGGGCGGATCCCCGTCCCGCGCACGTGCGCGGGGCGGGGTAAAAAAATTTGCCGTGACGGGATTGAAACGACGCGACGAAGACGGTACGGGTTACGCGGACACGACCGGGGCGCGTGGAGACGCGTTAAATCGAAAACGGGCGCGTTCACGCGCAAAACGAGCGCGAGAAAAAAATGAAAAAATAAAGAAAAATTAATAACTCCCAATCCGGACGTCAAAACAAAATATCGTAAAAACGAAAAGTGGGCAGGACGACAGGGGGGAAACAAGAAAAATATGGGACGGGGGTTCCGGGAGGGATAAAGGGCGGTCACGTGCAAAAAACACAAAAAAGAACCAAAAACGCAATTTAAAAATTAATATCGAAAGATCCGTGCATCGGAATGAAGTGCGGAAAAAGGGAAAACGGTGCAGAAAGATGTGCCCGACAATCTTATCACGTCAAAACATAATCCCGACTGAGATAAGACACGTTCACATGGGAAAAACCCAAAAAACAAACCCAAAAATGGAATCGAAAATTAATATCGGACGAACCGTTTACCGGAATGACATGCAGTAAGAAGGAAAAATGTCCACAGAAAGGAGTGGCACAGGGTTATCACATTAAACCGCAGTTCTGGCGGAAGTAGGAGGGGTTCACATGTGAAAAACTCCAAAAATACTCCCGAAAACTCGTTTAAAAATTAATAAGTAAAAATCCGGAAGTCGAAAAAGGGTGGAGGAAAAAGGAAAAAGGTAGGGGAAGGCATGGGGGACACGGCTGTCAAGTCAAATTGGAAGTCGGATGCAAAAAGAGCAGGTTCACATGGAAAAATGTCAAAAATAAGCACGAAAAAGTCGCGAAAACCCGGAAAATTAATAACGGACAAACCGGGTATCGGAATGATGTGGAATAAAAAGGAAAAATGTTAGGGGAAAAGCGGTTGTCAGGGCTATGACGTCAGATCACGGTTCCGAAGTAAGAAAAGCGCGTTCACATGGAAAACCGTCTAAATTGCGTAAAATGCTTCAAAAATTAATAACTCAAAAACCGGGCACCGGAATAGGGGTAGGTAAAAAGGAAAAATGGTCAGTTCAATGGGGGGAACAGGGCTATAAGGTTGGATTGGGATGTTGGTGAACGTAGGGTGCATTCACATGGCAAAACCGCAAAATCAAGGAATGAAGGAAAACTGCAAGGGAACAGCCCCAAGGGTAGGTGGAACATAACCGGGCGGGTGGGAAGGGACCCCAGGAGGGTAAAAGCAAGGCAAGGCATTCATGCATGAGCAAGATAAGGCATATGCAGATGGGTATGCAATGTAGACGCGCAGGGACGCGTCCCCACACTTAAGACCTGAACGGATAGGGTTAACCGAGCAACAGGGACCTAGGACCACGCCATAGACCATCCACTAACGTCCCCACACTTAAAACATGACCATCACGAAGAAACAGAAGTTGTAGGGTTAGAAAAACTTGGCCCGTTTCGTCCAGAATCAAGGTTGAATGTCGATGGCACGTCCGGTGTTGTTGTCGGTGCTGGAGGGACCAAGGCATCTTTACAGCACACGTTCGTCATGGCAGGGACCACGCGGCAGCACCCAGGGAGGTAGCTGGTTGAAGGAATCACAAGAAATTCGTCGATGATGATGGATACTACACTCAACTCACAATCACTCAAACGAAATGAAAGAACAGTCACTCGCCCCATGACTAATATCACTCGAGGAAGAATGATTAAAACCCATAACTCATATCCGGTTGAGGAATCAACAAGGGGGGAATGGTGCAGAGAGGAGTATGCCATGGTGCACAGTTGATGGTGCAGTTGTGCGTCCAACCCGGCTGGCATAGGTGCAAGGAGGAAGGCAAGGGAGCCTTACAGTGCAGTGTACAGAACAGGGTGATGTGTCTTGTGATGACGGTAAAAACCCATCCCGTAGGTGCACAAGGAAACGGGAACATACCTGACTCCAAGTGTCGTAACGTCCCTCAATCTCACCTCTCGGTAATTGATTGAAGAAACTCCTGTCACACTCAACCCACCCTCTGTCTCACGCTCGGTGGATAGATACAGGAGGGCAACCTTTTCCTGAAACCCATTGATGTAATCCTCACAGTCGCTTGTGCAAAGGTTGTATGCCTTGTGCGCATTTGATGGTGCAATTGTGCATCCCGCCCTGTGCCGGCATACGGTGCGAGAAGGAAGGCAAGGGAGCCTTATGGTGCAGTGCACAGAAACAAATTGTGCTTTGTGCATTGAGAGGCCCATCCCGTGCATGCAACATTTCATTCACACTTCTCACCTCTCATTTGATTGGAAGGGAAAAGACTGGTCTCTCGCCCCACCCTCTGTCTCACTCTCTGTTGATAGATACAGAGGGCAACCATACTCACTTCCCCATCCGGTTAGGATGAAAGCTCACATCACTCAAAGGGTTGTCAATGAAGATCGCGTCATCAGTTGTGGAAGAGGCGTACCCAGGGAGGTAGCCATCAAATTCGAACATTGTGTTGGATAGGAACATGTCGTCTGCTAGAGGACAGGTAGTCACTTTGTAAAGAGACCCAGGACACAGCGTACCAAGGGAGGCAGCGTCGGAATTGGATCCTAGGGATATCAATTAATGAATCCGCTTTCTGGACTGCTGGGTGTTACCACCTTTTCCACAGCCAGCTTCTCGCCCAAGGGTGTTTACCACCTTTTCTTGGAACGAGGCCTGCTATGACAGGGAATTGCTTCCTTTTCTCTCATAACAAATTTGTTTTGTTTTTTGTTTTTTTTTGTTGTTTTTTTTTTCTTCTGTTCTTTTTTCCCTATTCCCGAGGGTGTTTCCACCTTTTCTCGAAGAATAGGTCGGCATGACAGGGACCTAAGTCCTTTTCTCCCATGACCGATATGTTTTTTTTTCTCTTTTTTTTTTCTTTTTCCTTTTTTCTGCAAAATGAGCAAGGGAATGGTAGAAAAACCATTTGTCAGAACCCACCTCGCCACTGATGCTGGTGGAAAATAGAGGATAAGAGATTAAGGCTGGAAGGGGGTTTTGAGGGGATAGAGGGTTGCGTCCACTTCATCAGGAGTGTTTGAAGAACGGCTATCAGAAATAGCATCATAAGAAGTACAGTGCCGCGCCAACGAGGGAAAGGATCAAGTGTCCGTAATTGTCAAGATCCCCAAGGAGGGAAGTACTTCTTCAGGCGATATCCATTGATCAGAAAGGGATCATCAGAGGCATCCAGGGTCTGTACTTGAACAGAACCATTAGGGTTGACGGCAAGTACCTTATAGGGGCCCATCCACCGCTGTTGGAGCTTGCCAGGAAACTTGCCAAATCGTGAATCATAGACTAGGACCAAATCACCTTCTTTGAACTCCTTGTGCTTGATGAAACTGTCATGGTAAGCCTTACGTCGAGCTTGCGTGGCTTCCATGCACTGTAGAGCCATCCGACGAATTTCGTCCAAACATTCCAAGTGCAGGAGACGGCGTTGCAGTGAATCATCATCCCCCAAACGCTCTTTGATCGCCACTCTCAAAGAGGGTAGTTCCAGTTCAACAGGAAAAACTGCTTCTGTACCATACACCAACTGGAAGGGTGTCTGTCCCGTTGCTGCTTTATGGGAGGTTTTGTACGCCCAGAGGGCCTCTGTAAGTCGATCGTCCCAATCACGACGATGTGCAGCAATTGTTCTTGTCAGAATCGAGCAGAGGATGCGATTCGTGACTTCGACTTGGCCGTTGGCTCTGGGGTAATAAGGAGTGGACTTGCGATGGCGGATCTTATACAACTCTGTCAACTCTTCCATGACTTTGTTAAGGAAATGCGTGCCTCTATCACTTACCAGCTCTAAGGGACTGCCAAAACGGGTGATGATATTCTCGTACATGAACAGGGCCACGCTGTTACCATCGTCCCGCTTTAGGGCTTTAGCTTCACACCACTTTGTGACATAATCCGTACATACGAGGATGTATCGGTTCTGTTTCCTTCTGGTGGGAGGATTGATCGGACCTAGAAGTCAATGCCCCACTTCTCAAACGGCTTCAAAGGAAGAATAGGTTGCAGTGGCATGGCACTTGTCTTCGTGGGTTTCCCCATTCTTTGACAAGCATCACATCTTTTACAGTAATCACAGGCATCTTTGTGAATTGCAGGCCACCAATAACCTGCTAGCAGAGCCTTCCTGGCTGTAGCTTCTCCTGCAAAGTGACCTCCACATGGCTCGTCGTGGCAAGCCTTCAGAACAATCCCAACCTCATCTCCTGCAACACATCGTCTGAGCACTTCATCTTTGCCTTTCTTGTACAGTGCACCGCCTAGCAGGGTGTATGGGGCTGATTCTAGCATAAGCTTCTTCCTTTCCCGACTAGAAATACCAGGAGGGTACTGTTGGGTTGCCAGCAGATTGGCAATGTCTGCATACCAGGGAGTTACAGTTTCTACCAAGAATAGGGAGGCATCAGGGAGGTCTGGATCATCCTGTTCCTCGTCTACAGTTTGTGGGATACGCGACAGATGATCAGCCAGAACATGGGAACGACCAGGCTTAGTAATCACCTCAAAGTCGAACTCCTGGAATAAAAGGAGCCATCTCATCATTCGTCCTTTCACATCTGCTTTGTTCATCAAGAAGGACAGGGCCTTATGATCCACATAAAATTTAAAGTGGGTGGATAGGAGGTAATGGCGAAACTTCTCCAAGACAAACACCATTGCCAAGCACTCCAGCTCTGTCACTATATAGTTCCGTTCCCTATCAGTGACTTTTCGGCTTGCATAATAGATTGGTTGATCCAACTTTGAGGAGCCCTTTTGGCATAGGACTGCGCCTAAGCCTTCAATTGATGCATCAGTGTGTACATGGAACTCTTTCATCCAATCAGGAGGTTGCAGAATGGGTGCCTCTATCAGACACTGTTTCAAAGTGTGGAAGGCTTTGTCACATTCTTCCGTCCAAGTAAACTCTGCATCTTTCCTCAGGAGCTTATGCAAGGAGGTTGCCTTTGTCGCAAAATGGGCTATGAACCTTCTGTAGTAACCCACATGGCCTAGGAATCCCCTCAACTGTTTGAGGTTGGTGGGTGCTGTCAGAGCTGCAATCTTTTCGATCTTTGCAGGGTCTGTTGATATCCCTTGTGCAGAGACAATGTGGCCCAACAGAACTCCAGAAGAGACCCCAAAGATGCATTTGTCGGGGTTGAGGGAAATCCCATACTCCCGGCATAGGTCAAAGCATTGTTCCAAATGTCCCCAGTGTTCACTGATCAAACTATAAACACAAAAACCATCCAAATATACCTCAATAAAGTCATGTAGATGATTTTGAAATGCAGCCATCATGACTCGTTGGAAAGTAGCAGGGGCATTGCAGAGCCCAAACGGCATCACCCGGTAAGCGTAGGTCCCCCATTCTGTGGTGAAGGTTGTTTTGGACTGGTCTTCTTCTGCGATTTGGACTTGGTTGTATCCACTGAATCCATCCAGAAGGGAATAAAGCTCACGTCCTGCCACTGTGTCCAACAGTTGGTCTGTGAAAGGGATTGGAAAGTGATCCTTCTTTGTCTTGGAATTAAGCTTTCGAAAATCCACACATATTCGCAATTTGCCATTCTTCTTGGGTACAACCACAATGGGTGAAACCCATTCACTGTTTGCCACTGGATAGATGAACTCGGCTTCCAGAAGCTTCAGCAGCTCTACTTTCACCAATGTGGAATAATTCGGGTTCATTCGTCTCTGTCGTTGCCGTACTGGCTTGGCATCAGGCTCCAAGTCAATATGATGTTGACATATTGTGGGATCAATCCCCTTTAGGTCTTTGTAAGACCATGCAAACACGTCCAAATTTTCTTTCAACAAGTTGTACAAAGTTGACAACTCCTCTTCTGGGAGACTGCTACCCACCTTCAAGTGGCGTTCAGTGCCTTCAGCATCCACAAAGGTTAACTGCCTTTCACCTTCTACTTCTCGGATGAAGGTCCCACGGACTGCTTCTGGATACAGATCCGACTCCTTCAAGGGAGTGATGTCCTCTTCTGATGTCCCACTAGAACCAACTTCTTCTTTTGGTGGAGACTTAGGTTGCTCCTTGAGATGTTGGAATGGGATTAAAGCTGTTTCGGGTTTGCTTTCAAAATTAATTACCTCGTGGCTTGAAGACTCATCTTCTGATGATACATCCAAGAACGTCACATAACAGGGACCCTCTGATGCCTGTTGGGTTTGTGGGACTGGTGCTTGTTGGCACGGTGCATCATCATCATCTTTCTTTGGCAAGGATAGGTTAGGACGGCATGAGCCACTGCTGAAAGACGGCTTGCTCTTCTTAATCCATTTCTTATAAAGGTTTTGCATAGAAGATCCATTTACCAGACCAAATGGTACCATCATCATTCTGTCCCATAGCATGAGCTCATCGGCTTCTGATGCTTCTGGAACTTCTTCCTCAAATGTATCCTCTTCAAGTGGGATAGATTCTTCTGGCTCACTTTCATAATCTTCTTCGTCCATATCATATCCATCCTCTTCTGTCTCTGCTTCTGCTTCTGCTTCTGGTCCTGCTTCTGCTTCTGCTTCTGGTCCTGCTTCTGCTTCTGCTTCTGCTTCTGGTCCTGCTTCTGCTTCTGCTTCTGTTCCTGTCTCTGTTTCTGTTCCTGCTTCTGTAGGAGCTCTGTAACAGAAGAATAGATTCTCTATCTCCTCTTCTGCCTCTGTCTCTGGCTCTGCTGTGGCCATATAACAGGGAGAGCAGTACATCCATGCTTCTATCTCATTGTCAGAAGTGATTTCCGAAGTCATTTCTGGTTCAGGCAAGAAGTATTCACCCATTGATAATGGCTTTGCATCTTTTGGAAGTCGGCTTACAGTATCCACTGTTAAGGAATGCGCCACTGTTTTCTTGGGAAGGATCTGTTTGACAGCATCTTCGTCTGCTGACGTTCCATCTGTAGCCTCTTTAGGGGAATCAGAAGATAATTCCAAGGAGGTGGATCCATGTCCTTTTTGAGAACCATACAGTTTCAGCACCACTTTGTTGGGTCCTCTACCTAGGGTCAAAGTGCCTTTAAACCAATCCGTCCTTGCTCTGGCTTCAAAAAGCCATGGTCTGCCTAGTAACAGAGGATAGGATGTACCATAAGAGTTTGGCTTCACCACCAGATAGGTTAGCCAATAATCTTTTCCAGCCACAGTAGTCTTCACATATGGGAGAATGCCCAAAGGCTTGATTCTGCTCTGATCCGCCAGTCTGATGAGCCATTGGGTTGGTTGCACACCTTGTAAGCCTAGATCCTTCATCGTCACATCCGTCATAATGTTTACTGATGAACCACCATCAATCAGTGCATTTGCGATGAAGCAACCTTCTATCCACACGCCAGTCTCTGGGGTACCCGGATCTAGGAAAGCATTAGCCACATCCACTTCTTTTACAAGCTCTGGAGCCTTGTTGGACTTTGTCACTGTTGAGGGAGCAATCCTTAAACCACGTCTTTTTGTCAGTATACTTTTAAATCTTTTCCGGCAACTGGGGGACAACATCAATAATTGTCGGAATGTGAGGTTTGGTTTAAAGGTATCTAGATCTCTGACCAGATCGTATTCCTTAATAGGATCCACTGGCTTCTCTAATCGGTTAGGGAATGGGGCAACACCCATTTTCATTTTCCCTCTTTCTTCCAACAGAGGAATTACAGGAACTTCTTCTGCCAATTGGGGCACTTCCTCCTCTTCTGTATCCTGGACCTCTGGTCCTGTCTCTGCAACTGTCTCTGTAACTCTCTGTGGCACTGTAGGGCTCTGTACGGCACTGTTAGGCTCTGTTCTGTTATGTTCTTCCGGTGGAAGATTGAACTTCACTGTTCTGGCAGGAGGGTTATTTTCTTTCTGGACAGGTGGGTCCTTCTGCTTTGCACGCGTGATGGCAGCAACTTCCAATTCCACTAAATTGGAGGTAGGCTCTTGGGCCTTAGACGGACTATCAGTAGCACTGTTTTTCACTGGGGCTGGGCTTGGACAGTCTTTTGCAGTGTGGCCTTCTCCTTTGCATCGACTGCATAAGGGCTTGTAATCCACTGACCTTCGAGGATTTGGACAATTTGGTGAGATGTGTCCCTTTTCTCCGCATCTGTAACACTCCACTTCTGATCTCTGACCACCGCCAGACTGTCTGCCTCTGTAACTTTGAGAGGGAAATCTTCTGGGTCCGAAATTAGGACCAAACTCTCTAGGCTTAGGTCCAATATCTTGTGTTGTCATTTTGGATTCCAGCAAGTTAAATCTTGCGTCTTCTTCCTTTCTTCTCCTATCATGCATCTCCTTCAGGGAGCAAATGTCCTCTGTATGATTCTTCCGCAAACAGTAGGAACAGAAGGCTCCAGGGATGGTTGGTTTCCGTGTGCATTCAGTGGCTAAATGGCCTGCTTGATGACACTTACCACACCAAGTATTTGACCGCATCACATCTCTTCCTGCTCCTGCAACGTTGGATATGCTAGCGGTATTCACTTTCAACGTCTGTAGTTGTTCTGTAATCACATCCATCAACTCCTTCTTAATGTTTGCAACTGAGTTGGATAAATAATCCTTCAAGCTTTCTCCTCCGGACGTACTGACAGGAGGGTTTTGAGGAGTCTCTGTAATCACTGCATAAACTGGTTGGGTTGGTACAGAGGGGTCTCTGTTCTGGTTCTGATTCAGGGCTCCTGTTTGAACTGTTGGCTGTTGACTCCAGTTGGTAGGGTTCCACTGTTGCTGTTGATTTGTCATTGAGGAAATTGGTTGAGACCATTGTTGTTGTGGTTGAACCATCATTTGAGGCATGGATTGTGGCCACTGTGGATTTGGTGCACTGTACTGTGATACTGGGGGCATCTGTTGGTAGGGATAGGGAACAGTCCCTGGGACTGCATTTGGTGGATACATCATTCCTGGCATCAAAGGAGGTAAGACTCCTCTTCCTGTATTCATTGCTAATCTAGCTTCCACTTCATCGTACAGTCTTGCTCCTTCTGTTGCAGCTTGCAGGGTGGCTGGTCTTTGTAGCTCCACAAACTTACGGACTTCTGGTTGTAATCCTCTGAGAAACACTCCCTTCTGAATCCCATCATCTAGATTATGGTTAGTCCATCTCTTCAGGATGGATTCCATTCGTGAGACATAGGCTTCCACTCTTTCTCCAGAGGACTGACTTAGGTTCATAAATTCCTCTCTCATCCGCTCTTCAAAACCTTCACGCCTGAATTTAGTGAGGAAGGCCAACTTCAGGTCGTCCCATGTGCCAAAAGTTCCTGCTGCTTGTCTCTCATACCACTGAAACGCCGCGCCCTTGAAAGTGGCGGGGAATATTGCTAACCAATGCTCAGGGGTTCTGGCATTGTTAGCCACACACGCTACCATAAACTCTGCTACATGAAGATCGGGGTCTTCATTGTACTCTCCCTTAAAAACTGGCAATGGGACTACATTCGCTGGTCTGTCATCAATATTTCCAGGACGGATCTGGCTTGGAAGTGGACCTCCAGCAGGAGGAGGAAGGGCTTGATGTGCCATTGGGACTTCTGTAAAGAGTTCCGCAAGGGCGTCAAAGACGGCTTCTCCTGCGAGCTCGTTCTCAGCTCTGATTCTTGCTTTCTCTCTTCTCACGTACCTCTGGACTCGTTCTAACGCTTGCCTTTTTATTGCGTCATTCATCAGAGGGTTGACTCCACTATGTTGTTAGTGCTCCACAGAGGGTTAACAGAAGCCTTCAGTCTCTGGAGGACTCTCTTGCCAACATTTCTTCTACTTCTTTCCTCTCAACGTCCCTAAATTCTGCTTTCATGCCACTGCACAGAGGAAGGTATTCGGTTCTGAAGGTGTCAAAATGCATACGTCTGAGCATGGTGGTGGTGCCATCATCATAGTAATGCCAGCTTCTGATGGTTTCAATAGTGTATGTTGTGAAAAACACTCTGTCTACCAACTTCCAGTGGGTTGCTAATTGAACAAACAGAAGATTATCAGTACACCAAGCATCCCATGTATCTTGCTGTTGAGCATCCACGAACAAATTCCAACTCTTTTCCTTCTTGTCCCTGTGAACCTCTACAGACCAAGACTCCTGAAGCTTCTTCACAATCTCCCACTTGATGATGTCTGGAAACTTCTCAATGAATGCCAAATCTTCCATGGATGTTCATTCTCTCTATTTATGCTCTTCAGTTTGTTCCCAAACAATTTGCCACCAAGATGCAAGTTTCTGCTACTTCAATAGGAAGAGGAAACTGTCCACCACATAGAGCATGCATCATGATGGTGATATGTTTCCGCCATTGTGGGATGAACTTCTTATGGAAAGTTGCTTTGATTATGAGGAATTCCAATTCTTCAGTGGAAGAAGGAATTTTACAGACATCCATTGAATTCTTCTCTTCTTGGCAATGCCAATTCCTTCATTTTCAACCTCTTTTGGTGCTTGTTGATGGCAAGGTTCCCCGGCTGCGCACCAAAAACATGGAGCCCCGAGAGGAACACCAAGGAAAAGGGAATTCTCTTGCAAGAAAATCTATCTTGTAACATCAACAAGCTTGTTTATCATGTTTCATATGATCACAATGAAGAAAAGAACACCAGGCACAACAAATCTTCATGCAGCATCATGTAGATCTCCCACGGTTTTTAATAGAATCAACCATATTCTTCAATATCTTCATAAAATCCATCAATAGAACAAAGAAAACAAAGAAGTACACCATCTTTGAATGGAAATACATCACATAGTATTCATCTTCAATATCTTCATAGTCTTCTCTCTCAATCTCTCATATACAATCACTTTGTTTCAGTAGAATTGGCTATCTCTGACTCTCTCTCTCACACTCCATCAATAATACATCATATCCTCACTACAATCTCTCAAAATCACACTCAATAATCACTCTTAGGTCGTGGATACCCCTCCCAAGAGGTATGTCTGATATGAAGAGTCACCAGAGCCACTACAGTGTCTCTTCACAGCTCACTACTGTCACTTCACTCTAGTCTTCTCTTGAGTCTTCAGCAGCTACTTCTTCCACTTCTTTCAGCTCTTTTGCACTTGTATTCACCTCTTTCCAAGGCTAGAAAACTTTCCCAAAAGTCACACATACATTCCACAGAACACTTACAGAAGCATACAGAACAGTCTACAGAACAGTACCAGAACAGAGACAGTACAGAACAGAACAGAGACAGAACAGAAGCAGAAGCTCCACAGAAGACCTACAGAAGGTTACAGAAGGTCATCAAAACCTCATAACTCATTCTCAAACCATTTCAAACTCTCACAAACCATTCACTAAGCTTTCACAATATCTCATTCTTCATCAATCAATACTCCATCCCTCCTTACAGAAGACAATCAGAACAAAACAGACCAAAACAGAACAAAACAGAAGGTATACAGAACCATTCAGAACCTATCAGAACATCATAAAACCACCAACAAACATCATGATCTTCCAAAACACAATCAATATCATCCAAAACATTCTCAAACCACTTCCAAATCAATCAATCATCCCATAAAATCAACCATTCAGCTCTCAAAAACAACAAAAATCAGCCAAAAAACAAGTCATTTCAACACTCAACAGAGGTCTTTGAGAATAGAGGAGCAAAGAAAGGCTTTTGCTCACATAGTCAACATGGCCTTGATGGTTGAGATTATGGAATAGGTAAAGAAGCCCACAGACTTGGAAGAAACACTTACCAATCTAGCATGAGAGCAACTATGCAAGCTGAGTATGACAACATAATAAAGAATGATACTTACGAACTAGTGGATCGGCTAGAAAAGAGGAAGATCATTGGTACCAAGTGGATCTAGAAGGTAAAGTACAAGGTTGATGGTAGCTTAGAAAAGTACAAAGCTAAATTAGTTGCATAGAGATTTTCATTGATTGAACGATTTGATTATCAAGAATCATTTGCTTGAACTACTAGAATGACCACTATTTGCATTGTACTTGAAGTGGCTGCTCATGAGCAATGACCAACTTACCAAATGAATGTTAAATCAACGTTCTTGGATAGTGACCTCAAGGAGGAAGTGTACATGGCTCAACCACCTGGGTTTGAGATCCTCCCATTCTAAGAACAAAGTTTGTAAGCTGAAGAAGGTGTTGTATGGGCTAAAACAAGCCCCTAGAGCATGGTACAAGTAGATAGATAAATTCTTCATAGGTTTGAATTTCAAAAGATGTGCCTCAACAAATGCTAACATGTATGTTTATAGGGATATTGAAAAGTCTATAGTGATTGTCCTATATATGGATGACCTTTCTATTACATGTGACTATGAAGATATAATCCATCAAACTTGAAAGGCTTTAAGCTCTAGTTTTGAAATGACAAAATTGGGTTGATTACACTATTGTTTGGGAATTGAAGTCTAGCAAAGTGCCTGGTAAAATCTTCATCTCTCAAAAGAAGTATGCATGGGAGATCGTAAAACATTTGGCATGACTAAGTGTAAGGAGATAGCTATACTTCTTGAGGTCAATGTGAAGTTATGTATTGAGGATACATCAACACTAGTAGACATTGGGAGGTACTGGAGAGGTAGGTTGGCAATCTCATCTACTTATGTAACACCATGCCAAATATCAGTTTTATTATTAGTGTTTTGATCAGGCTCTTAAAAAAAGTACGAGAAATTCATTGGAAAGCTAGGATGTGCATGCTCAAATATTTGAAGGGAACTCTTGACTATGGTATCACATACAATTCTATAAGTGCTCTTATGAAAAATTATACCTCAAATTGGGTAGGTGACAATGATTCCAGAAAATTAATTTTTTGGATATTGTGATTTCTCTTTAAGTTCGGGAATCTTCTCTTGGATCAGTAAGAAGCAACCAACGGTGGCATTGTCTACTATCGAAGCAAAGTACAAGTAGCTTGCTTTGTTGCATGTGAAGCAGTATGGTTACGGAGGAGGATCCTTTGGCATATTGGAGTACAAGATGAAGATCCAATAGTGTTGCGATGTGACAATCAAAGTTGTATTTCCATGGCCAAAAATCTAGTTTTTCATGCACATACCAAACATATTGAGATCCAGTATCACTATATGCATGACTTGATCAAGGATGGGATAGAAGAGCTGGCCTATTGTTCAATGGAGGAGAATGGAGCAGATACCTTCACCAAAGCTCTTACAAAGGATCTCCTTCAAATTCATCTTCAGAGGCTCGACGTTGGGCCAGGAATGTAGTTCGTTTATGGGTGGACATTGAGGGGGGGTACTAGATATACTCAATGTCCCATCCTCATAAGGTGCCACCAATGATCCATGGTGATCTAAGTTATAAGGCCCCCATTATGAGAAGAAGCAATATGTGAGCATGAACATTGGGTGGGTCCTAACTTGTATGTCAGATGAAGTCTATGTATCTAGATGGCAAAAAGGTGACACTTGTGGATCTAGCCTTTGGGTTAGATAGAGTAGTTACGCTGGTAGCAAGTCGAGGCACAATGCATCGAGTTATTGTGCCTTGATTTTTAGGGTGCGGGAGTTATCGAGGGCCCCTATTTTGGGGTCTTAGGGGCTTGATAGTAAAGAGAATATTTCTTGGCTGGCTAGGGAAGGTTCATAATATAGTCAAACATGTTGACTAGACTATCTTCCTAGGATAAAAATAGAAGATTCCCTCTAAATCCATAATCAATATATCTTTCACCCTGTTAGAGTTCTTTTAGCTATCCTAAGCTCTTTGCCTATTATCTATCTAGATCGCCATCTAAGCTTCACAATGGAAGCGCATAGGTGGATAGAGCCATCTTTGTATCAGTTCCTTTGAAATTAAAGCAGTCTTTGTTCTTCTCATATTTGTTGTGTGTTCTCTACTCCTTGCTCAAATTATGTCTATTGTGCTGTGTAGTTTCCACATTTCTAAGGGATTAAACTCCACTCTTTGCACAACTGCTCAATGATCTAGAGGGGTTAGCAATGCTAATTGTTGGGCAAGTTGGGATTGTATTTAATACTTAGCACCTTGATTATACTGGTAATAGCCAAAATTAGGGCCAAGGAGCCTTTATGGTGCTTTGCAATATGTAGCTTCATGGCCAAAATGTCTACAATTTGTGCACATCATTGGTGGTTCAAAACATTATGAGAGGAGGTGGCCTCCACCACAAGATACACACTACATATTTTGTTAATATGGCCCTAAAATTTTCAATGACTCATCAATCTTGAGAAACTCTTGATTTTTCTTCTTGACATCAACAATCAAACCTAGTGTCTCTTTATTTTTTGTGTGAGTTTGTCATATATGGGTTTCTTGGTAGGATCCCAAGTAGATATCAATTAATATTGGAAGCTCATGGAAATTTTCATTCACCAATAGGGGTGAATGAAAAATTTCATTAGAGAATGCATCACCACTTGTAGAAATTAGTTAATATTGGAAGCTCATGGAAAGTCCATCTTTGTATGCAACAATGAATACTATTACATTATGCATAAATTGGGCATCACCTTTGTTAGACATTGTGATTCATATTTAGCAAGGTCTTGATATTAGGAAACAATGATTTGATATTTCTTCATACTACTGGTTGATATTTCTTTCCACTTAGATTGGGAAATTTCTCTTAGATATTAAGAAGTAATCCATTTTTTGCATTACCTTTGAAAAAGCTCGAGTATAAGGCAGTATGCTTTGCTATTTGCAAAACTATTTGACCAAGGAGGATTTTGTGCCATAGTTTGACTAAGGAGGATTTTGGGAGCCTGTGTTCTTAATAGAGAGTAAACTATCATGAACTATGGCAATCCGAGTTACATTATGATTGCAAAAGAGTACCCTTTGTTTCCCATATATTTCATGCATGCATAAAATGTGTAAAGTTTCAATATCACTATTGTGAGATAGCTAGCTAAAGTAGTATTCTGATAAGGACGATCATGCTAACATCATTACAAAGGGTTTGAGAGTGAGGAACTAACTTGGTATCTTTAAGAGCATGTTCATCTCCCAATTGAAATGAACAAATAGTTCACCTTTGAATGAACATTGAGGGCACGTTCTCGAGGTCACTTAAATACTCATCTCTCGATTAGTGGCCTATGCTCTAGGTCCCAATGCTATAAGGTCCCTAGATGAGGAGAAGAAATTGCAATCATTGAAAATTGTAGGGTTCCCAATTGAGGGTTCCAACATTGTACGTTGAGATGGTCTATGTAAACTTTTGATCATTTTTTGAAATGGCAAAGAGTTATTCAAGGTAATGGATTTTGCGATTGAGACAATTTTGAATCAGGTGGTGAGTTATCAAGTTGTAACATGTCCACTTGTCCACTTGTGGGACACATCTTAGCAGCCCATCGGGAGGGGAGTCTAGAAAGCGCCACCTAGCACTCGCAAGGAATGTCACAGGGTTTGCAATCTAGGTCTTCCCAAGTCTGCCCCGAAGCAGAAGTATCCAGCCGTTCCCACTTAGGACTGACCTGTAGTCAGGGTTTCTTTCCTATCTGCCAAGTCTCTAGGAAGTAGCTAGCATTGAGCTCCAGATGAATCTCTTTGCATAGAACATAGTCGAAGCGGATTTATGCTGCACTTGGTTCATGGAGAATGGGAAACGAGAGGGATGCGAAGCTCAACCTCTCTGCCCATAAGGCATAGTCCCATTCCACTCCCCTAAAATAGCATAAATGGGGATTCTAATTCAACTGACTCTAGGTCTTCACAGTATTGTTATCATGTCTTTTGAGAAAAGTTCCCGGCTAACCAGGACCACCCTTTCGTAGGACGGACCCAAGTCATGTCCACCACACTTTCCTCAGGTTGCTTAGTTATCTAATTACCTAGCACATTATGTTTGACATGCAAAAGCAGCTTCCTTAATTAATCAATTTAAACACAAGTTCCTTCACGCAACTTGGGCACTGACATTAAAAAAAACAATGTCAAGCAAGTTCCTGTTCCAAAATATTTGGCCTTTATTTATCATAGTCTTGGAATACATCAACTATCTTGCCCGAAGGCTACCCAAGCAATCAACAGGATTGCTGCTCCAAGTTTCACCTGTAGACTAGTACACGAGCCTCGAGATCCCATCTTGAGTCATATCGACCTCTTGTGCGGAATCCGGAGGCAAGGAATTTACAGCCAGAGCCTCCCCTGGCACCCAAGCGTCCTCGTGCTCCAAGCAACACCCACGGAGAGACCTCTCGTGACGGGTTCGGTCCATGGACCCGGCACGGCTAACAACCCCCTTGGATAGGGCCAAGCAGACAGTCGGAGGTAACTGAACCTGCCCCTCCCTCCAGGCTATTAACTTGAAGCATTAAGTGTTTAGCCTTGAATTAGTTCCTTGAGCAAAGAAGTTCAAACAATGTACTTAAGTGTACAATCACAATCATTTTTGTGGTAGTTCGTATGATCAACTGCTAAGGTGTGATTCCTTCTTCCCGAATACTCCCAACATTCGATCCTGGATCGTTCGCGACTTGGAGAGATTCTAAGGGCTTGGCAAGCTAGGTTGCTTGTTTCCCCTTTGTCTTTGGGTTAGGGTTTGTAGGTAGTTCAAGATCTCAAGTAGTCTAAGCTAAGGGCAAACAATCCATAGGGCAGGTGGAGGGTGTGCGGAATTTTGCTGCAAGCTGTCAGTTTTCCCTTCCCGCAAGGAACTCCCTTCACAGACAAACTGTGCCCCTTTACTCGATTCGCAAGTGAAGCACCCTTAAGAATGCACTTTTGAGGAAGCTTCTTAGAAGCTTTTTTTTTTCCTTATTGGCTTCTGACAGGGGGGGCCATCGTGCTGAGGATGGGGAGGAAGACGAATATGATGATGATGATGGGGGGGGGGGGGCGCTGTCCTAAGCCATGAGGGAGGGAGCTCCCCTTTATAGTGGGGAGGGGGTGGTATATTAGGGGGGGAGATGACCGTTTAACGGCCACCAACCCTCCACCTGGGGGAGTGCATGCCCCCCTTTCCCTCTCTTAACTCCCTCTCTCTCTCTCTCTCCTCGACATGTTGTCGGTGGGGAGAGAGAGAGGGAGGTTAAAAAATTTAAATTAAATTTAAAAATTAAAAAAAGGGGGGGTGCAGTTCATATGCACGGGGGATGTTACACAAGTGTATATTTATCTTGACAACATAGAAAGTGTTCCCTACTATATGTCATGTATGTAGGTAGTGGCCAATTAGTTGATTGAACGTGAGCCAACAACATGCATTTACAACTAAACAACTCCACTATTTTATATACACCAACATTATATCTATGTATACCCACTAGGCACAAATCATATTCATTGAATACTCATGCACTCATAGGAGCACATTGGGTGATAAATACTTCAACCATTTGTTATAATAGTTTGGTATACTTCTCCTATTTTCTATCCTAAACTTGTGCTAGTTGTTAGCTTCTATTATGTCCCATGTCTTTTTAAAACATGACAGCCTTGGTAGGTGTCCCAAATGAATTAAGATTATTAGAATTTTGTTAGTTAGCATAACATGAAATTTTCTAATGACATTTATTTGTGATGCCATCAAATTAGTGTAGATTATACACATACTTGGGAGTTATAGAACATATATTTACTAATAGGTCTGTAAATTTAAAGAGAAAAAAATTTATGCTTAAAATATACTCATTATAAATAGAGGTATATAAGGGATTCATCTATGCCTTGAATATATGCAATTAAGGGTTTAATAAATGCCCTATGAATGCAACAACTATATAAGGTTCTTATTGATCCCATGACACAACCCCCCTCCCCGAAACACTCATTAAGATAAGCCAGTTTTGTAGACTCCTTATTTCCTTGAAAAAGGGAAGAGTTGAACCTCCATTAAAAACCTCAACTCTTGTAGTTTTTACCGAGTCATTGCATGCAAATTATTCTCTAGTAAATATTTGCCTCAAAATTCACCAAAAAATATGTTTTTCTCTACTTGCAGTAATGTTATTTGCAAAAGATGTAAATAAGTTGAATATGAATATCCACACCTTTAGAAAGTCATCTTGTGGTTATTTATGTCAATACAAATGTTGTGTTATCATGGTTATATGCACATTAAAAATGTGACTATGGTGTGAGCTTCACTTTGATGTGATGACCATGTGTATTAGAACTTGATGAGTTTTCTTTATCAAGTTGAACTTGTAGATGAATTGCTCTTGAGTGTATGTCCATAGTGACGAACTATTGTGCACCCTAGGCAGTGCACCTTATAGCCTTGTTAATCTATCATGCGAATTCAATAAGAGGATCTTTCGAAAGATAAATTAACCAACAAGAGGGGTTTTATAATAGGACACTAATCACTTAAAGAGGAAGCATTTTCAAAAGTTGTAATGCCATCATAGGAAAAGAGGTCACACTCCTATTCTCATGAAGCCTCACTACAAAGTCGATAATACACTTATAGATAATCACGTAATGAGGAAGCATTTTTCAAAAGTTGTAAGGCCATCATAGGAAAAGAGGTCACACTCCTATTCTCATGAAGCCTCACTACAAAGTCGATAATATACTTATAGAAGACATTGCCATAAACACTTTTGGTATACCAAAACTTTAAGCTCATATTTTTGGAGGGATTTTTTAATTGAACTACATGTATTTTCCATTTTTGTCAAAAAACTTTTTATAAAGTACAAGGGTTAAATGCCTTCTTCGAAGTTTTGCAAGGTTCATTTGCATTGTACTATTGACAGGCGTTAGTGCCATCAATAAACAATCCTGAAAGGCACCATAGCCATTTTATTAGAAAGAAGGTCCGGTTGAGATTTTTGCAGTTCATTTTATATTAATATCGGTGTTTCTGGGTGGTAAAGACTGTGATTGGGTGCCATATGTTGCACTACGAAGCATGAAAGGTGGGACCTTCGGAGTTGTCCCGTCCTATCACGTTTCTCAATTCGCCGGTGGCCAGCAAAGTCCAGCTGGGAGCTGCTCTCTCCTACCTAATTTAAGGAATGATTTGACAAGATTGAATAATAAGAATGAAAAGCACGATGGAATGACCTGCAATTGCTTGCTACGGTATAGCGCTGATCGTGTAGTCAATGTCTGTGCGTGTGTGTGAGAGACGTGTGATAACTTCAACCATAAGTAGGCTTATTAGGCCCTAATGTATATATCAACTTCCAATATATTAGTTATATACACTACACATTCCATGTTGGTCAGAAATGTTTTTCAAGGTTAGGGGATGAATCATCATCGGCCTGTCATGATGGACTTGCAAGCACTTTCAATGTTATTGATCTGTCAGTTCACAATTATTCTAATTATTATGAAGGATTGCCCCAACTTTCTGCATCACCACTATGTCAATCCATGACGCCTTACCTTCCAAGTCTCGACTACAACTCTCTGCCATTGATCTGCCTCTCTTCACAGCCAAGCTTCTTAGATAATACTGCAGCGATATGCCAGTCTTGCAGCAGATTGGATTAATGAAGGTTAATTATATGATTAGATGGGCTAGTGAGGGCTTGATTAGAGGAGCTCATTTGGAGCTTAATTGATATGATTTGATGATAGTGCATGCCGTGATCACATAATTGAGAGGAGCTGTATAAACCTAGTTATATCTGCGCGAGCAGATCTAGGGTTGCATTCTCTCTCTCTCTCTCTCTCTCTCTCTCTCTCTCTCTCTCTCTCTCTCTCTCTCTCTCTTTCTAATATTCGATCATTCATCCATATGCCAATCAGATTAAGGCCAGACATGTCTCATCAGATCATTAACAGTCCCGCAGATGGACGAGGCTCTTTAAAGGCGGGAGGGCACGTCAGGTCGGACAGCGATACGAGCTCCATAACTGAGGCGAGATTCAGCAACTTCAGCACTGTCGAATTGATCGGCACCAGCAAACTCAATGAATTAGTGGGCTTCTACAAGGATCAGAATATCAGGGCAAACATGCAGCAGCAGGCCGACGACCAATCATCGCACACGTCGAATTACGATAATCAGCGATTAAGCACATTCTCCGGTACTAACCACATCACGATCGATCATCATGATAATGCTAATTATCAACCGGCCGATCAGGATCAGATTATTCAACAGGGAGCGCAACTCAATGCACCGTCTCCTGCATCGTCGTCGTCATCGGCGGCACCTGCAGCTGTCGCTGCTCATCATAATTATCACAGTAATCGCGTCATCAATGGTAATGGCGCTAATGGCGCCGTCGTGATGACCGATAGCGATAGATCGACCAGGATAATGCCCACCCTGTCATCCAAGAGGGTGATCGTGGTGGTGGATGAATCGAGGGAATCCAGGCGAGCCATGCTCTGGGCGCTCTCTCACTTGGTTCAGAGGGCTGACATCCTAACGCTGCTCCAAGTCCTGCCTGCAATCAATCAGGCGCCGTCCCAAGGTTCGATTAGAGTTCCCTTAACCATTCTACTGATCAATTCACACATGATTAGGAGCTGCATTCCAATGTTTTGTGAATTGATTAGGAGTTACATTACAATGTTTTCGTGAATTGAACTACGAGTTGCATTTACAATGGTTTGTGAATTGATTTTGATTAGGTTTTACATTACCGTGCTTTGTGAACTGATGAATTAGGACAAACATTACAATCGTTTCTGAATTGACTCTAAGGAATTACGTAGCAATGTTTTGATAATTAATCAATAATGCACTAATATTATATATAGCACTCTATCGAGTATCACTATTGTACTATTATGTTTAGTATTGTCATTTTTGTACGTGACATGTTATCACTTTATCCAGGTAATATGTATTGACTTGTAATTCTTATATCGTTAGGTACACTATGCATTCACCAATACAACACTGAAAATTAGAGGGTACACTCACTCATGTTCATAAAGAGAACCTAGTTTTAGCATCAATTTTAGGGAGATTTTTGAATTTCTTACAAAAGATTTTTTTTGTAATCTCACATTTGTTAGGGTTACTTTACTCACATTCTGAGCAAAACACTCAAGATCTGGAAAGAAATAGCAAGTAAATAAAATGTTGAAAGGTTTCTTGTAGCTCCTAAAATGTTTTCTATAAACAATTGATACTTATGATTCATGAGAAGCTTGACCAATCCCTATTTATGGTTATTTCTATGAACAATTGATAGTCATGATTGACAAGAAGGTTAACTGATCATCACGATTGATTAGAACATTGATGAATCCTCAATTATGGTCATATGATAAGAAATTACAAATTTTGTTGTTGATTCAGGTAGCTCAAGTAGACCGACTAGTCCTCCAAGCCATCACATGAAGGAGGATTCTACAAGAAGTCCTTTAAGTGATCATATGAAGGAGGGAGGCTTACAATTCACGGCACCTAATAATGGCTACAAGTCTAAGTCTAAAACTTCTGAGTTGGGTGCATCTTTGAAATTAATGTGCACATCAAGGAGGCCTGAGGTACTAGAAATTTATTTATTTACAAATATATTTAAGAGATATCTGTTTCTATGTATTGATGTACTTTTACCCTCTAAATAGAATTTTATACATATGAGAAACTCTTGTGTACCATTAAAATCCTTATGAGCAAATGGTCAATGAAAACATTGTTCATTGTCAAAGTAAACCCGTTTTTAATCAATTACATTGTCGTTTGGTAAGCCTATTTACCTTAGAATCATTGGCATAATGGCATGGTTAAATGTTGCAGGTTGAGGTAGAAGTGATGATTGTTGAGGGCATAGAAAAAGGACCAACAATTGTGAACCAAGCAAAGAAGTTGGAGGCTTCAATCCTTGTTCTAGGACAAAGAAAACCATCATTTTTACAAAGGTTTCCCTTATCTATTTGAATAGGATTTTAGTTTTCACATACGAGCATGATTTTATGGCATGATTGAACCTAGCTAGACATATTATTATTATTTTGCACTTGGAATCCTAATATCATAGCCATGTTTCAAAATATAAAATCTCTTTATTATTTATCAATGCTAACATACTATATTTGGCCACTTGGTTGCATAGGGATGCTTATAAGGCCTTCAACATGGTAATTCATCAATAATAAAATATCTTCAAAAAATAAAAGCTCATTCAAAGTCTCACGTTAATCATAATTAGGGGCCACTAGACCTCATTAGATGTTATTTTCTCTTAGCACATTATTGGCATAAAATAGCTTCCTAAAAGGGAAATGCTTTTGCTAGTTCATACCAAAACAATTATGCAACTTTAGATCATATAAATATGAATGTCATAATGAAATTTGAATATCCTTTCGGAGTCCATGAGACATTTTATTATATTAAGGCATAGAGAATAAGAAAAAGCAAGTTTTATTATATTTGTCCCCATAAGATTTCAAGTTTGTTTAACGTAATCCATCAATTTAATTGTAGGTTGTTCCAAAGGACAAACGATCCCCTCGTGGAATATTGCATTGAGAATGCAGACTGTATGACCTTAGCTGTGAGGAAAAAAAACAAGCAAGCAGGTGGTTATCTCATAAATAGTCGTTGGCAAAAGAACTTTTGGTTGTTAGCATAAAGCCCCTATGTAATGAGGCGATTGTATATAGTCATCAAATGAATTTTTTTAAAGAGAAGAATGCAATTATCATTGGCAAATATACAATTACTTAGTTCTTTTGAATGGAACTCTTCTCATAAAACATTGGTTTGTCTTATATCACAAGGTTATTAGTAACTAGTTTATGCATGTATGTGTGTGTATGTGTTTATGAAGGCATATTTTCATAGTGTATGAAGTTTTTGTGAAATACCTATTTACAACAAGGCAAATGAGCAAGAAAAACATTTTCATAATTTATATATTCATGGGTATTCAAACAATACAAGAATAGGAGGTAAAAAGCTCATGCAAAACAAAGAGCATTCAACTCTTTTTCCAATAGTTTGTACTATTGACCTTAAACTTAGATATAGAAATTTCATTGTTAAGAAAATCCACAGTATCTATAACATATTTTAATGTTTACTAAGAAGTAGCATTAACCTCATTTCTTACGTCATATAGACTCATCTACACCTCAAGTTTAAAAGGCATGCAACCTACATCAAAATCTAATAGATATCTTAACTCACATGATGTGATAAAATTTGATACATAAGTGGCATAGTTTGTTTATTAAAGCATATTGACTAGTATATAAAGCATTTGCTAAATGTTTATTCATAAGAATAGCAATGAGAAAGAAGAAATCATCAGTTATTTTTATATTCATGGTTCAAAACTTCAACACTAGGAGGTAAACAACTCATACAAGATAGAGAGTATTCAACTTCTCTTCCAATTATAGTGCCATTGACCTTAAACTTATATCTAGAGTTGTGTTATCAAGAAAATTTAGGGTATCTCTAATTACTTTTAATGTCTAGCGGGCAAGTAACATTAACCTCCTTTCTAGGAGGTATTCACATGGAAAAATCGGTATTCACCCCATCACTTGTTCTAATCATCACGACCTAGATCCCATGGGATACATGGGTTTAGATGGTTAGGTTGTTACTAACTCTACCTTGTACCTCTATTAGATATGGTCAATCCCCCACCCTCATAAGGTGTCACCAATGATCCATGGTGCTCTTGCAAGGCCCCCATTAGGAGAAGAAACCATGTATGAGCCGAAAAGTTGGTTAGATCTTAACTTGTATGTCAAACGATCGGTTGGCTAAAAGGTGATCTTTTTGAATCTAGCATTGGTTTGGATAGAGTAGTTATACTTGTAACAAATCGAGGCACAATGCATTGAGTTATAGGATGTGGGAGTTATCAATGACCTCTATTTTGGGGTTTGACGGATATATGGAAGTGGCTCATGGCTGGGTGGGTATCAAGGGGAGTAGTAACTCCTATGGGGATCCAAGGATAGCACCCCCGGCCCAACAATAAAGAGAATATTCCATAGAGTATGACTTGGGCAACTAGGAAAAGTTCATAATATAGTTCAATAGCCTGACATGACTACCTTCCTAGGCTATAAAAGGAAGATCATTCCCAAGCCTTTTATCAATCTACTTTTCACCCACTCGAAATTTTTCTAAGTAGCCTTAAGATATTTATCTATCATCTATCTAGATCACCATCTAAAAGCGCACGGATAGAAAAAGCCATCTTTGTAACAATTTTTAGCTTTTGTTATTCTCATATTTACTATATATTATTTACTCCTTGCTCAAATTATGTTTACTATGCCATACAATTTTGATGAGACTAAGTGCCACTTAATTTATGATGATTGACCTAGATTTCTATTAACTTAACTTTAGTTTCCAAAATAGTATTCTAATATCAAGTTAAGAAAGTCACCTCGTGTAATATTTCCGCATACCCGCACCATAAATATTAACCTTCCGCACGCCGTGCAAACCCTGTGCAAAGGGTATCTCTTGCATTGAAATTATTGACAGTGTAATGTGTGACCCGCGCGCGTGAAATGGGGTCCTCCGCTTTGGTAAATCAAAACCGGGAGTTCAAAAACCGCAAGACTCACAAAAACACCCTCTTGGGAGGGACAATTTAAATAAATTAAGGCAAATTTTTTTACCATTATCCCTTCCCCCAGCCGATGCATGGCTGGAGGAGAGGGAGTGTGGAGGGGGGGGAATGGCCAAGTGAGGGACTGCATGAGGGAAGTTCTCCACGTGTGTGGAGACCCTCTTCCCCACCCCCATTCCTATATAAACACCCCCCATCAAGGGGGTGTGGTAGAGAGGAGAGGCCTGTGAGAGAGGGAGAAAGGGAGAAGCTGTGGGAGAGAGAGAGCTAGTCGGCCATGGAGGAGAGTGAGGTGAGGTCGCCGTGCTGGTCGCCGAGAAGGAGGAGGTCGCCAGTCCGCCAGCTGCTGGTCCGCCAGCCACGCCACGAGCCGCCATCGCTGCCGCCCTGATCCGCCCAGCCACCAGTCGACTGCACCCAGTCCGCCCACCACGTGGATCACGATCCCCCCTTCCCCCACGTGGTCCTGTGGAAGCAGAAGCTTCTAAGGGGGGGCCTCCTTAAGCCCCCTTCCCACCACCTGTCCCAAAAACCCTTCCCACCCCATTTCCAAGAAGATCTCTTCATACCCTTCCTGGGACTTTGAAGAGGGGACGGTGAAGCCATAAAGACCCCCGCAAGACCCATCGAAAAGGCTTTCGCAAGAAGATTTTAAAGCCGCAAGCCGTCCAAGATTAAATTCCGTGCCGATTCGAGTTTTCTTGAAAGACTCCTAAAGCCTTTGCCGCAAGCACCATCCCGAAAAGGAAATCTTCCGCATACAAGGATAAAGGCAGAGGTCGGAAGGCCGCATTCCGAGGGCCGTCACTCCGTAGACCACAAAGGCAAATCGGAAGTCGAATTTACGACTACGATGGCCCCAAAAAGATCACAAGGTGCGACCGCGGAAGGCTCATCTCCGAATGTACAAGTGGACATCTCCCCGAGCCCACAAGTCCAGGTTCTTTCGAGTTATTCTCGCATGATTAGACGCGCTTAGCTCATAGAGGAAATTGCATTTTTATGTTTAATTTTAATGCATACGGAAATTGGAAAGAAATACATGTGATAAAGCATCTCTTGAACATTAGGCAAGATTGAAAAATATCATGAATTTGAATGAGTTATCCACCTTAGAAGGCTAGTGGCATGTAGTTTTTTGGTGCATTATCAAAGTAATGAGTCTAAAATTAGGCAAAGAAATGGAATTTATAAATGCATTCTCTTTCGTCATAGACATGGTAGGAATAAGTGTGTGCCGCACATTAGGCAACATACTTCTCGCAATGATTTCATAGGAAAAGGTTAGCACCATAAGGTATTATCCGGAATGAAATAATAGAATACTAGAATGAACGTATGGTCTTGCAAATAGCATGTAAGATGGAATAAGTTAACACTAGCTTTGTATAAGTTTCATTAACTGCTTCGTAGCTAGGAGAATGTTGCATATTGCATAGTCATCATGCGATAACGTCATTCATTAGAAACCGCATTTAGGAAAGATTGCATGGTTCGTCAAAGCATAGGAGTCGAAAGTATAGACTACAAAGTAGTAGGCATGATTAATTGGTAAATCCTAGCAGGACCTAGGAAAGATAGCGTACAGATTGGCAAGCATTTTACCTTACCAAGGAAAGATAAAGTTATCATGAACCATGTGATACGTAGAGGCAATCAATCGCATGTTTACGCGTATTGGTGGAATCGTATCTATTGCTCTCCGTTAGATTTAGTTTATTACCTTTAGAAGGATCATCCTCGTCGCAAGATAGGTATAATTGAAGTGACTAAGTAACCTAAACCACAAGGGACTCATATGGGTATGGCTCCGTCGGTATGATAGGTATTCCAAGTGCTAACTAGGATTTAGTGCAATAATAATTCGACCTGGCTTTAGACAAAAACCGTGAATTTAAAGATCCTACACACGTTCACAAAATGTCGAAGCAATTGGATGTTCATGTATGAAATGATCTAAGGTTTTATCCTAAGGATCATGATGAAACTCCGACGGAGTTGCATATTTCTAGAACCATGGGTCAACCTAATTAGGAATGATTTGGAGGATACCCTAAAACCCTGTTACTCGGCTGGGGTAAATTCCGTGAACGGAAAACACTAAGCAATGGAATGATCCCGTGGAATTAGATGCAATACATGTGCAAAAAGCTGCAACATTGTATAGACTTGAGATTTGTCCACAAGAGAGTTTGTCATCTCTCGAAATGAGGTTGGCAAGTTAATTTACAAGAGGATGAGTAATCATCCTGTTACTCACTTTTCTTGGGGAATAATTGCCAAGGAAAAAGAAAGTTAGGTATCTGCGAATGACCCGACAATAAACTAAAGCGACATGGTCGCTGGATCCTGCCACGACAGAACCTTAAGCATTGGTAGGGTATAACCCTAAACCAAGAATGATAGGAATCTTGCCAGGTTGCAATTGATTCCGGATCGAATGCGGGTTGCATTCGGAGGAAAGGAGTCACTCCTTAACAGTTTGCCAGCTAAACGACCACTGAAAATTGATTGTGCTTGTAACAGTTTAGAAAGCACTGTTTGCAATGTTTGCTCAATGAATTAAAGGAGGAAAACATATCTAATACTTCAGGTTGAAGCCTGAAGGGAGAGGCAGCTTCAGTTACCCCCGACTGCCTGCCTAACCCTAACCAAGGGGGTTGTTAGCCGCGCCGGGAACGTGGACCGAACCTGCCGCGAGAGGTCTCTCTGTTGAGTTCTACTCGGAGCAGGAGGACGCTTGGGTGCCAGGGGGGCTCTGGCTGTAAATCCCTCGCCTTCCCGGCCCTGCACAAGAGACTAACGTGACTCGAGATTGGATCTCGAGGCCTGCATACTAGTCTACGGGCGGAAACTTGGATTAGTGATCCCTGGTGGATTACTGGATAGCCTTCGGGCGGATTATGAATATGCCTACGGGCGGAACTCCTTGTATTTCAAAGATAAAAGGATAAAATGATAATAAAGAAGTTGTTTGGCATTGTTTTCTTTATGTCCTGTGATAAGATTACGTGAAGGAACCGGTGCATAACAGGGTTAATTCAAAGAAGCTGTTTGTATATGTCAAACTAATATGGTAGGTAATTACATAACTAAAACAAACCGAGGAAAGTGCGGAGGATGGACCATGGGTCCGTCCTATGGATGGGTGGTCCCGGTTAGTCGGGAACTTTTCTCAAAGTCTTCGACGAACAGAAGGATGATCAACATCACCAAAACAAGTAGTGAGAATGATGACTTGGAATTACCGATTACCCGATTCACGCTGTTTTAGGGGAACGGAATGGGACTATGCCTTTTGGCAGAGAGGTCGAGCCTTGCATCCCTCTCGTTTCCCATTCTCCTTGAACCAAGTGCAGCATGAATCCGCTTCAGACCTGGCGTTTCTGCGTAAAGTAGTTCGATCAGGTCTGACGCTAGTCGCTGTTAGTACAATGACCAAACAATTCCAGTCGATCCTAGTGGAAACGGCCAGGACGCTTCCGTTACGTGGCAGACGCGGAAAGTCCTAGATTGCAAAACCCGCAACATTCCGTGGGAGTGCCGGGTGGAGTTTTCTAGACAACCTTTCCGATGGACTGCTAAGACGTGTCCTAGAGGATTCTAGTGGACACGTTACACCTCGAAAGCCACTCATGTGAAGCAATCAAAATCTGAACCAAGTTGATATTGCAATTGGTTCAATGAGAGTGAGATATGAGTGTCAAGTTAAGAAAGTCACTCATATGAAGCAATCAAAATATGAAGCAAGTTGATATTGCAGTTGGTTCGATGAGAGTGAGAGATGAGGGAGAGGAGAACATTGAATACTTTTTAGATAAGGCATAATCTCACATCTCTATCCCCTAAAACGGTGTGAAGCTTGATTCTATTCCACAAGCCCTAGGTAGGTCACGTTTCAACTCTAACATTAATTCTATCTTTTGAATAGCACTCAACTCATAGAGTCCTTCTAGTCGTAGGACAATTTTCATCAAAAAAATCATCTACCCACTTTTCCCTCCACATACCTAAGGTATTCTTTAGTTTGCTAATTATTCGAACATATATAGTGTGGACATATGTGATAAACTTTCTTATTTAGCCTATTTATCATGGATAGAGATGTCAAGATCTACATGAGTTGGCATCCATTACACATCTTGGTGATGTGGCAAGATATTATTTGCTAGTATGTTAGGTGGCCGACATGAGGATCTGCTAGTGATTCTATAGTTGGACTACACCCACGTAGTCCATCCTTAGTTATGGCACATTCATTGTACCACCTATTTTTTCCTTAGTAGGTTCGTACTTAGTAACCACACGTATATACATTGTGGTACTTTCATATTAGTGTTTTATCATATTATAGACTTAGTTACTTTGTGTGGAAGAAGAAGAAAGAAAAAGAAGAAGATTTCAGCTCTATCTCTCTGTGTGCTCAAGTCTCCATTTCTTTTGTTTGTGATCTTGGTCTCTTTACCTCTCTTTCCTCTTGTCTATTTTAATGGTATTAGAGTCATCCCATGACTATGTGGAGCTTGATTGAAGGATTACATGAAGGCATTGGAAGACGAAAGCAAATAATGGGTAAGAAGCTCTTCCACCTTGCTCGATTTACCTTGAGTTATACCCATAAGAGGCTCTTGAAGCTCGCAGGGCTTCGATTGCAATGAAACTTGGCAAGCTAAAAGAATGGTGTGTATACTACAATTTGGCTCTGTAGTACTTTTTTGCTATGATTTTTGACATCTAAGGTCACTTCAACCTCCATTTCTGGACCTGTAAGTGGTCTCAACATTCATTTTTTAGTATGTTGTAGTTTTGACTATGTCAACTATTCACAAATACACAAGTTATATTTTGAATTTGTAAGGTTTTAGGTACTTGCTAGATTGTAGACACAAAAGGCATCTACATATAGATTACAGATTATGGTTATTATTGTACAGTCAGTGGTGTGAAAAAGGTTGCATATTTAGTTGTGGTACACCTGTCTCAACTTACTTACATATTAACCACATATTCAAGAATTTGGGAATTTTCATAAGTTTGGAAATTCCTAATGTGATTGGTATTTGGACACTTGGTTAAATATTATCCCCTTACTTAAAGAAGGTAAATTTTTTCCTATATACTATATAAAAAATCCCCCCAAGTCCCACTCTCAAATATGGGATAAAGATTTAGCCACTTGGTCAAATCTTTACTCCTTATTTGAAAGTGAAACTTTGGAGATTCCTGAATTCACTAATATAGAATTTATTACATTTTTTTGCAAGTTGTTTATTTTCAAAATGTCTGACAACTTCAACTAGATCGTTAACAAGAAGCTTGATAAGAACAATTATCCTACATGGAAGTATAGGATGACAAATTTATTGAAGAGAGTAAAGGTGTTTGGAATTACATTGAAGGAGACATGGCAGTAACACTTGAAATTCTGCACAAAATGCTACTACAGAACAAGTAAATTAGGCTAAGAAAGATTGGGAGTAGACATAAAGTAAAGTCATATATTGGCTATATGTCATTATCACAGATAGCAGGATGGGCTACTTGTAGAAATATAAAACCCCTGCTATTGCATGAAAATTTTTTGGCAAGGCTATTCGAAGTAAATATAAAGGCTAAAAAGTTGCAGCTCAAGTCAAATCTTAACCAAGTGAAAAGAGAAAATTTGTGCATTAATGATTATGCCTTGAAGATCAAGAGTATTGTGGAAGCTCTTGGATCTATCAGTGTGGTGGTTGATAATAATGATGTTGTGTATCCATGCTTAAATAGTCTTAGAGATAAATGCAAGAGCTTCAGGTAATATATATGAATATGACAAATGATATTCCTAATATTACATACTCGATTTCTATACTAATACTTGCGGAGAAGAACCTTGACTTGGATTCGTCTTCTTCTCAAAGTAAGAACAAGTTTGAACAAGTATTTTACTCTACTAGTAGAGGTAAGATCATGGCAAAGGCCAATGTGGTAATCATGGTCAAAGTTATGATATACAGTAAAATAGAGGAGGACAGTCTTGAGGAAGGGGTGTCAAATAGGCCAAGTTATAGATTATAATAGCTAGACAACATCATTTTGGTGATAGTAGGGAATGCTAGCATTGTGGTCAGAAAGGCCACATTTTTAAAAACCATTTCAAAAAGAAGATTGAAATTAGAAATGGAAAAAAGTAACAAGGCAATTATGCATCCAACAGCAGAAACAATGATGATAGAAGTGAATAGTTGTTTGTTATGTAGCACTTTATAAATACTATGATTGCTGATGGTTCATCAAAAAATAATGTATGGTATGTAGACCCAAGTGCCTCTAACCACATGACTTCTCATGGAGAATGGTTTAGAGAGATGCGCAGTCTAGAGTCTCCAAACTATGTGGGGATAGGGGATAATATAGCTCATCCCATTACTCATGTTGGAAACATTCCTTTGAGTATACATGATGGTAAAACTAAGTACTTGGTTGATGTGTTGTATATACCAAATATTACAAAAAACTTGATTTTTGATGGTGAGATGGTAGAACAAGGATTACGGATTCAATTCACTTATGATGGTTATTAAGTAGAAGATATCAAAAATAATTGCAAGTTTATTACAAAATAAAAACGTGGTGACATATTATTTGCTCTTAATATAAGTCTACCTAAAATGGATGTTACTATGTTTGCACAAGGTTCAAGTATTGTGACTGATATCAAAATTTGGCATAAGAGAATTGGCCATATGAATGTGTAGTAGTTAAAAGGCATGCAGTCAAAACACATTGTGAATGGCTTGCCTAAGTTTAGAGTTGATGGGATGCATAAAGTGTGTGAAGCATGATAATTTGGAAAGCAAGCAAGGTATGTGTTTCCATATGAAAAGCATATGTGCAAGAAGATATAACTTGAATTGATACATTTTGATATGTGGAGCCTACAAATGCTACAACTTTGAGTGGTTGCAAGTATTATGTTTTATTCATTGATGATCATACTACTTGTAAAGTATGGGTTTACTTTATGTATGAGAAAAGTGAGATGTTCACTCAAATCCTTCAAAGCTTTAGTTGTGAAGGAGATAGGGTTGCATATTAAATACCTAAGGTCGGATGGAGGGGAAAAATATCTCTCCAATGAGTTTTTTTATTTTTTATAGAAAAATGGTATACAAAGATTGTTTGCATGTAGATATATTCCACATCAAAATGCAGTTGATGAGTGAAAAAATAGGTATATTATAGAGGTGGCTCATGCATTGATGTCAAAAATAAACTAATGAGCATGAGAGTGTGGTTGTACAGAAAACAAGTCAGCTATCATAGACATTGAGTGGACTACAAGATTCTCCTAATCATGTTCTATTCATAAACCTTAGAGTGGTAGATTAAGTTCAGGTTACTCCACCACCAAGTATATCACAGATGTTAAGAAAAGGTAAAGAGAAAGTTGGAAACTCACCTATTATGACAAATATATCATCAAGTTTCTCTCATGTTAATGTTGATTCAGATGGCTATGAACAAAGCTTGGATGAGGAGTTTGGGATTCCATCTATTAAAAAATCTAGTGCGCATGAAAGGCACAAGAGGATGCTAAAGCACTTGGTAGTGATCGAGGTCCACACATGTCAAAAAGAGTTTAAAAAAACCAATGCAGCAATTGATATATGATAGCTATATAGCTCATACCTATTCATACATGGCTAAGGTTATGCAGGATGTGGAATCCACTTGTTTTGAAAATGTAGTGGGTAATGAGTATTGGGATCATATTATGGATGAAAAAATTATTACACTTAAGGATAATGATACATAGGAGTTGATGCCTTTACTTGAAGGCAAGAAAGCTATTTTCTACAAATGGGTTTACAAGGTCAAGCATAAGTCAAATTGATCTATGGAGCTACGAGGTATGACTGGTTTCCAAAGGATATGCATAGACTCATGGTATTGATTATAAGAAGACTTTTACTCAACTAGCTAAAGTGGCCACTATAAGGACTATCATAGCAGTGGCTCAAATGGGTATTAAGAATGCCTTCATATAGGGGAAGTTGAAAGAGGAAGTTTATGTGGAGCAACCACCTAGTTATGTAGTTAAGAGTCATCTAGATTATGTATGTAGGCTTTTTAAAGCCTTGCATGGGCTAAAGAAAGCACCCATGGCATGGTATGATAGGATTGTAGAATACCTTTCAACACTGGATTTCATAGAGCACAGGGGGCTAATAACTATGTATATGAGAGTGATACATGTATTGCGTTCATTACTATATATGTGGATGATTTGATCATTATGAATGATAGTGAGACAAGGATTGACAATGTGAAGGGTCTCCTTAAGACTAAATTTGAGATGAAGGATTTGGGAGAGTTGCACTATTTTCTCAGCATAGAGATAATTAAGACTCCAAAGGGTATATGGTTGTCACAGAGAAAGTATGCATTGGATATGTTGAAGAAGTATGAAATGACTAATTGCAAGCCTATTTCTATACCTTTGGATACTAATTCTAAGCTTAGTACACATGATTGAGGATGTCACTATGTATCAAAAGACTATGGACAGTCTTATCTATTTGACCAGACCTAAACTACAAAGTTGGTTTGGAAAGTCATTTTATGAAGCTTCCATGAAAGCCACATTTGAATGCAGTGTAATGCGCATTGCACTTTGTCAAGTCCACATTGGACTATGCCTTATTCTATGGTGTAGATGTACCATTGGACTTATATCACTATAAGGAAAGAGAGGTATAGAGACGGCGGGTATCGACACAGGAATGGCAACATTGCTATTTGCGACGCAAATAACAACGCCCCACAGGGAAAAAAAACAGGCCGAAACCCGAGCGCGTTTCATTTCGCGCATTTTTGTGAAACATTTCTTGCATAGGGTGAGAGAGGGAGAGGAAGAAGGCTTGCCACCGCCGCCGCCATTCGCGAAGGAGAGCAGGAGCCTTCATCGCGAAGAGGAGCCGCCAAACCCTCGCCATATCTCATCGGTGAGTCCATTCTCTCCTTCTTTTGCTTGTTTAGGAGAGGAAATGAGAGAGAAAGTAGAGGGAGAGGGAGAGGGAGGGAGAGAAAGAGAAAGAGAGGGGGAGAGAAAGAGAAAGAGAAAGAGAGGGAGAGAGAAAGAGAAAGAGAAAGAGAAAGAGAAAGAGAGGGGGAGAGAGAAAGAGAGGGGGAGAGAGAAAGAGAAAGAGAGGGGGAGAGAAAGAGAAAGAGAAAGAGAGGGAGAGAGAAAGAGAAAGAGAAAGAGAAAGAGAGGGAGAGGGAGGGGGAGAAAATGAGAGAGGGAGAGAAAGAGAGGGAGAGAAAGAGGGAGAGGGATGGGAAGGAAATGAGAGAGGGAGAGGGAGGGAGAGTGCATTCTCTCTCTCTTTTACTTTTACTTATATGATTTGTGTATACATATTGAGAGAGGGAGAGGAAATGAGAGAGAAAGAGAGGGAGAGGGAGAGGGAGGAAATGGGAAAGGGAGGGGGAGGGAGGGGGAGGGAGGGAGAGAGAGAGAAAGAGAGGGAGAGGGAGAGGGAGGAAATGGAAGAGGGAGGGGGATAAAATGAGAGAACGAAAGGGAGGGAGAGTGTATTCTCTCTCTCTTTTTTTTTTGTATAATTTGTATATAATGAGAGAGGGAAAAGAAATGAGGGAGAGTGAGAGGGAGAAAGACAGGAAAATTAAAGAGAGGGAGAGGGAGGAAATGGGAGAGGGAGGGGGAGGAAATGAGAGAGGGAGAGGGAGGGAGAGGGAGAGGGAATGAGAGAGGGAGAGAGAAAGAGAAAGAGAAAGAGGGAGGGGGAGGGGGGAGGAAATGAGAGAGGGAGAGAAAGAGAGGGAGAGGGAGAGGGATGGGGATGGGGACGAAATGAGAGAGGGAGAGGGAGGGAGAGTGCATTCTCTTTCTCTTTTACTTTTGCTTATATGATTTGTGTATATATATTGAGAGAGGGAGAGGAAATGAGAGAGAAAGAGAGGGAGAGGGAGAGGGAGAGGGAGAGGGAGAGGGAGAGGGAGGAAATGGGAGAGGAAGGAAGAGAGAGAGAAAGAGAGGGAGAGGGAGAGGGAGAGGGAGAGGGAGGAAATGGAAGAGGGAGGGGGATGAAATGAGAGAACGAGAGGAAGGGAGAGTGTATTCTCTCTCTCTTTATTTTTTGATTAATTTGTATATAATGAGAGAGGGAGAAGAAATGAGGGAGAGGGAGAGGGAGAGGGAGAGGGAGAGGGAGGGGGAGGAAGAGAGAGAGAAAATGAGAGAGGGAGAGGGAGAGGGAGAGGGAGAGGGGGGGGAGACAAAAACATAATAGGGAAATGAGAGAGGGAGAGGGAGGGAGAAGAAATGAGAGAAGGAGAGGAAGAGAGCAAAAGGAAATGAGAGAGGGAGAGGAGAGAGAAAAAAGAGAGAATGAGAGGAGAGAGAAAAAGAGATAAGATATTAAACATAATAGGCAAAGAGAGAAAGAGAGGGTGTGGGTGAGGGTGAGGGCGAGGGACGGAGAGGAAATGAGAGAGGGAGAGGAAGAGAGAAAAGGAAATGAGAGAGGGAGAGGAGAGAGAAAATAAATGAGAGAGAGAGAGGAGAGAGAAAAAGAGAGAAAGATCATTAAACCTAATGGAAAAATAGAAAAAGAGAGAGTCAGGGTGAGGGAGGGAGAGGAAATGAGAGAGGGAGAGAAAGAAAGAAAGGGAAATGAGACAGGGAGAGGAGAGAGAAAAAATGAGAGAGGGAGAGGA
Organism: Lygodium microphyllum; assembly: GCF_053477565.2. Lineage (NCBI taxonomy): Eukaryota > Viridiplantae > Streptophyta > Polypodiopsida > Schizaeales > Lygodiaceae > Lygodium > Lygodium microphyllum. The sequence goes on along the minus strand of NC_141158.1, from coordinate 93,885,609 downwards.
GAGAGAAAAAGAGAAAAAATTATTAAATTAGAGAAAAAAAAGAGAGGGTCAGGGTGAGGGAGGGACAGGAAATGAGAGAGGGAGAGAAAGAGAGAAAGGTAAATGAGAGAGGGAGAGGAGTGAGAAAAAAATGAGAGAGAGAGGAGAGAGAAAAAGAGAGAAAAATCATTAAACCTAATAGGGAAAGAGAGAAAGAGAGGGTGAGGGTGAGGGAGGGAGAGGAAATGAGAGAGGGAGAGGAAGAGAGAAAACGAAATGAGAGAGGAAGAGGAGAGAGAAAAAATGAGAGAGAGAGAGAGAGAGGAGAGAGAAAAAGAGAGAAAAATCATTAAACCTAATAGGGAAAGAGAGAAAGAGAGGTTGAGGTCGAGGGAGGGAGAGGAAATGAGAGAGGGAGAGGAAGATAGAAAAGGAAATGAGAGAGGGAGAGGAGAGAGAAAAAGGAATGAGAGAGAGAGAGGAGAGAGAAAAAGGGAGAAAGATCATTAAACCTAATGGGAAAAGAGAGAAAGAGAGGGTCAGGGTGAGGGAGGAAGAGGAAATGAGAGAGGGAGAGAAAGAGAGAAAGGAAAATGAGAGAGGGAGAGGTGAGAGAAAAAGGAATGAGAGAGAGAAGAGAGAAAAATAGAAAAAATCATTAAACCTAATAGGGAAGGAGAGAAAGAGAGGGTTAGGGTGAGGGAGGGAGAGGAAATGAGAGAGGGGGAGAAAGGGAGAAAGGGAAATGAGAGAGGGAGAGGGGAGAGAAAAAAATGAGAGAGGGAGAGGAGAGAGAAAAAGAGACAAAATCATTAAATCTAATCGAGAAAGGGAGAAAGAGAGAGTCATGGTGAGGGAGGGACAAGAAATGAGAGAGGGAGAGAAAAAGAGAAAGGGAAATGAGAGAGGGAGAGGAGAGAGAAAAGGAAATGAGAGAGAGAGAGAGAGAGAGAGGGGAGGAAAAAAGAGAAAAATCATTAAACCTAATATGGAAAGAGAGAAAGAGAGGGTTAGGGTGAGGGAGGGAGAGGAAATGAGAGAGGGGGAGAAAGAGAGAAAGGGAAATGAGAGAGGGAGAGGAGAGAGAAAAAAATGAGGGAGAGGAGAGGAGAGAGAAAAAGAGAAAAAATCATTAAACCTAATAGGGAAAGAGAGAAAGAAAGGGTACCCTGGCACCTGCTACATAGTATCTTGGCACTATGATACTAGAGTACTAGGTGCTAGATACTAAGATGCTCTGATATTATATGCTAGGTACTGAGTACTAGGTACTAAATACTAGTGTTCTATGATACTATATGCTAGGTCATAGAAAAAGAGAGAGATGGAAGGAGAGGATAACAATATAAGAAAAGAAAAGAATGATAACAAAAACAAATTGTTTGTTGTAACGTAGACAAAATGGAAAATGAAGAAGGTCCTGTTGTTCAAGATCGCGAGAGTATCTTAATCAGCGTGTCCCATGTCCTTGCTCTCAATGCAAGCTGGCAATTAGACGAAAACGCCGATTGTCTATAGAACACGTACGACGATTTGGCGAGTTTCAATCTGAGATCATTGATCAGGCGATTGCGGATTTTCAGCAAACGGTAATTTGAAGTTAATATTAATCATGCATTGTACTCGCAAGCTAATTGAATACCATATACAATAAGATTGGGTCTCGCTGGCAAATTTTCTATCTAGGGAGGTGATGTCTCGTCCCAAGGAGGAGTGCAACCTTTGTGGCCAATTAGAAAAGTACGTGGGCGTGCGATGGATGGAGTGCAAGAGCCAATCCACCACTCACAAGGCCAATCTATACCGTCAATGCCAGAGGAGACAGGCAACCTTCCAGACCTACCTACAATCTTGGAGCATGAGATGGAGGCAATGATCGATGCATTGATTCCCATGGATATCGAGACTTCTAATCTGCTTAGAGAGGAAGCATGCATACCATTATATGATGGGTGTCGAGTATCTCGGCTGAAGACATTGTTTGCACTCTTAAGTGTGCAAGGGATGTAGTCCAAAGATAATGAGGGGTTTAGAATCTGTCGTATCTAAATTTTATATGCGACATCTAATTTGAGTGTTTCAATATACAGTACAAAATATATAGTGCAACGTGGTCGCACGGACGGCATTTTCGCGTGGAGCGTATTGACAAAATGCGCTCCACAATGGACTGTGGTATCATGGCAAGGTTCGAGCAAGAGAGCCGACGACGAGCAACTGGTTCGCAGATCGGACGCAGATAGCTCACGTGGTGATTCCCAGAAGGTCCCCAAGAACAAAGTACTCTACTTTTTAGCACAAAAACCCATGTAAAAGCAAGCACGACATGAGACAAGAGACAAATTGGGTTCAATCTCCCCCATGCCTTGTGTGAGCGCTTCACAAAGCATGTATTTAATGTATATTTCCAATCTTCATGCTCAATAATAGCCCAATTACAAAAATATGACAAGCTTTTAGCTTTTGAGTTTGCTTTCTACCAAAAATAGGAAAATAAAGCTAATGGACGGTGCCCATAGTGTCTGACGCGCCCAATCTCAAAGTCCAAATAGAAATAACATATCCAGGCGCATAAGCGCATACAAAATAATAATAAATAATCAATGTCTCAATAGACATAACAAAATATAGGTGTGGCGCCTATCAAAATATAGTCCAAAGGTCGAAAACCCGCTAGACTCCAATGCTTTCCTCCGCAACTGCTGCTATCTCTACACATCAACTAAAGCATTCACAATTGTTAGTAAAATAACACAATTAAACCGACAAAAGTGAATACCTAGCAGTCTTCAGCTACATAAATAAATCAACTGGTTAGAAATAAATCCTAACCTTAATTTATTACGAGTGCGCACTCTAAACTCATAAACGTTTATTAATTTAATATGCATTTTGCGGAATCACCCGCTATGGAATCACCCATGTACACACTAAATTAATGAAACGCCCGAAAAGGACAGGCGTCCCCATCAACTTCTCACACAAAGAATCCTCTTTGCGTATGAGCCCCGGTCATCTAAGTTTACGGAATCCACCGTAAAACCTCACGGAATCCACCGTGGAATATGCCTCCTGGCATCATACCCCCGGGGTGGGATAGCAATTGACCTCAATTGCTATTAGCTCAATGTGGAGCTAACAGAGTGGGGAAAGCATTTAAGTCTCTAGCGTGCATCCATTGTGCTTCCTCTACAGGATGGTTCTTAAATTTTACTAGATATCTAGAATACCTTCGGCCAGTTCTAGTGGTCATGTAGTCAATGTCTATAATGGCTTCTGGTTCAAGTATTTCAGTCTCTTCTTCTAGTAAAGGTGGGTTTTCATAGACAGGGTGGATAGGTAATTGGCCTTTAAATGGTCTCAATAAACTAATATGAAATGTATTATGAATTTTCCAATGAGATGGTAGTTCTAACTTGAATGCATTGTCATTAATCTTATGAATGATTCTAAATGGTCCGTAAAATCTAGGAGCTAACTTGACAACTGGATGTCTATCTACACTTTGCAGTCTACGCTTTTCTATTCTAAGCCAAACATAGTCATCAACTTTGAAATTCATGGCTTGTCTTTTCTTGTTGGCTTGTTTGATATATGATTGTTGGGCTTTAGCAATCATATCCTTTACTTCATCAAAAATAGTGTTATGCATAACAGCAATATCATCGGCACTTTGTATTCTATTAGACATTGATGCAACAGGTGTAGATAATCTATATCCATAAATAACTTCAAAAGGTGCTTTCTTTGTAGATGTGTGCGGTGTATTGTTATATGCAAACTGTAATAAATGTAAATGAGTATCCCATGTCTGAGGTTTAGAGATAGTGTATGCACGTAAAAGATCTAAAATGGTACTATTTGTGGCTTCTGTTTGTCCATTTATTTCTGGATGAAATGCAGATGAGAAATCAATCTTTGTGCCTAGATTTGCAAACAGTGTAATCCAAAAATTATTACAAAATCTAGAATCTCTATCTGAAATAATCACTTTCGGCAATCCATGGTTAGTAAAAACAGTTTTCAAAAATAAGTGTGTTGCTTGTGATGCTGTTAAAGTTTTCTTACATGCAATGAAATATGCTTGCTTACTAAATCTATCTACAATTGTCCAAATCATGTCATGGTTAGATTTAGTATTTGGTAAGCCAGTAATGAAATCCATAGATATATGTTCCCAAGGTTTAGATGGAATAGATAAAGGCATTAATAGTCCATACTGTTTACCATGATGTCTCTTTATTCTTTGACAAATCAAACATTCAGAAACAAAATTAGATACATCTGCATCCATATGCGGCCAATAAAAATCTTCAGTTAACATGCGTAATGTAGAAATGATACCTCTATGACCTTGATATGGGGGACAATGAATTTCATTCAAAACAAAAGATCGGAATGGAATAGTAACACACAGTCTCTTTTCAAAGAACATGAATCCATCATTATATGACAATGAATCAACAGGAATGAAATTATTTTGAACTAATTTTTGCCAATCAGAATGAAAAGTAATATCCTGGTGATATGTGTCTTTCATAGCAATCAAAGAATCAAAAGATATGATAGAAATATTATGAATTGCAGGTCTTCTACTCAATGCATCAGCAACTACATTTTCTTTTCCAGGTTGGTATTGAATGATAGGATGGAAACTTTGAATGAATGAAGCCCATTTGATATGACGGTCAGAAATTTGGGGTTGGCTAAGTAGATGTCTAATGCTTTGCTGGTCGGTCTTTATCATGAATTCTGAACCCATTAAATAATGCTTCCATTGTTTTAATGCTTGTACAACTGCTAAGAGTTCCTTGTCATAAGTGGAATATTTGAGCTCAGAGGGTTTCAGCTTAGAACTAGAATATGCTATTGGATGGTTGTCTTGCATTAGCACGGCTCCTATTCCTGATCCGCTAGCATCGGTCACAACTAAAAAGAATGGTCTGTTAAAGTCAGGCAATTGTAGAACAGGGGCATTGGTTAATGCACGTTTGAGTAAATCAAAGGATTTCTGCTGGTTTTCGATCCATTGATAAACAATTCCTTTCTTAAGAAGTTTGGTCAATGGTAAAGCAAGTAATGAGAAATTACGTACAAACTTCCTATAGAAACTAGCAAGACCAAGGAATGAGCGTAGTTCATGTACATTTTTAGGAATAGGCCAATGCAATATTGCATCAATTTTCTTAGGATCAACTTTTATTCCTTCTTTTGATACAATATGACCTAGATATTCTATTTCTGTCTTAAAGAATTCACTCTTGTCAGGATTTGCAAACAATTGATTTTCTTTCAGTAATTGAAAAACTAATGATAAATGCTCATAATGCTCTTTTTCACTTTGACTGAACACTAGAATATCATCAAAGAAAACAATCACACAATATTGATATTTCAGAAAGATACGGTTCATCATTCTACTGAAAGTAGCAGGTGCATTAGTTAATCCGAATGGCATGACTAAGAATTCGTAATGGCCAAACTGTGTCCTGAATGCAGTCTTAAATATGTCAGATCTATCTAGCCTCACCTGATGATATCCAGACTTAAGGTCAATTTTACTAAATATAGAAGATCCTTGCAGTTTGTCCATAAGGTCATCAACTCTAGGTATAGGATACCTATTCTTTACAGTGATCTTGTTTAATGCTCGGTAGTCAATACACATCCGATAAGTATTATTCTTTTTCTTGACTAAGAGCACAGGTGCACCGAATGGAGAACTGCTAGGTCGAATTAAGCCTCTATTTAGTAATTCTTCAACTTGGCTCTGGATTTCTTTTTGCTCTATTTGATTGTGCCTATATGGGGCTTTGCAAGGTGGTTGTGTGCCAGGTATTAGGTCAATCTTATGGTCTTCTGGACGTGATGGAGGTAAACCTGGTGGTAGGTCTTCTGCAAAACAGTCCTTAAAATATGCGAGAAATTCCTTATGCCTAGGGTGCATATGAGTTTCTTTTGCGTGCAATTCATTCACCCAAATGAGATATGATTTAGTATTCTTGCGTAGTGCACGTTTTGCTTGAGTATGCGAAAGCAATGGAAAAATATGAGATGCATGCATACCAAATAATGTAATAGATTTTCCTTGAAAATTAATAGTCATTGTGTGTGTGGAATAATCTATATTGGGATTATGTTGGTGTCTCCATGGCATTCCTAGAATAATGTCGCTTGACTGTAATGGGACAACTAAGAAATTTCTTCTTTCAATATATGGACCAATTTGAATTTCTAAATCTTGAACTTCTTGTGTGCCATTGTATCTAGTGCCTAAAAATGCAGCTTTTATGCGATAGTGCGTAGGTACAGTATGCAATTTCAATTCCTTTACCAATTTTGCTGAAATAAAGTCATGGGTACTACCATCATCATGCAATATAGTTCTTTCTTTTCCATGCACCATACATTTCATAGTCAACAATGAATGTGAAGTAGGCATACCTGGTAAAGTGTCGGAAGTAGTAGTAGGATCATCTTCTTCTTCAGTGAAATCCGGCATATCCTCATGCTCGTCTTCGTCCATAGCTCCAAGGTAGTTGATATGTGCTGATGGCTTCTTTGAATGACAATTTGCTGCGAGATGCCCTGGCTGGTGACACTTGTAGCATACGATGGGCTTGGCTTTGGTCACATTATTTGCAATGGCTGGGAGTCTGGGTATATTTAAATTTGCTTGTGGAATAGGCTTAGGATTTGGATTGACAGTGGATGGTAATGCAGGTGGTTTAGGCCAATTCTTGCAGAAAGATGGTGATGAGAAACGACCTGGATTAAACCTTCTGAAATTGGAATTGAATTGTTTAGATCCATAATTACCGTTTACTTGGAATGGCTGTGGTCGTCGATCTCTTCCGCGTAACTTATCTTCACTGTCGTGGGCTAAGGAGATGGCGTCTTCAAGGGTAGCAGGCTTGAACATATTCACCTCAGCGTAGTAATGTCCAAGAAGTCCAGACATATACTTCCGCTTATGTGTCGTCTCTGGTACGTCTTCAAGCATGCGTAGCTGTAAGAGTGCATTCCAAAAACGCTCTGTATACTGTGGAATAGGCTCACGATCGCGCTGTTGAAGTAAATCCCATTGCTTGATAGCCTTCTCATGAAATTGCGGTGGTAGGAAATTTTGCATGAACTTCTTCTTGAAATCTTCCCATGTAGCAGGACATTCTATGCTCTTGCGGACTACAGTCCACCAAAGTGATGCTCTGTCTATTAGATGATTAGTAACACACTTGATTTTATCTTTTTCGGGATAAGTTTCCTCATGGAAATAGTCATCAAACTGGCTAATGAATGATAAAACAGTCTTTCCTTCTCTTATGCCATTGAAAGTGCGAAACTTGAAACTTCGTTTACTTATCTTGGATTCCTTGCGAATGGTTTGTGCTTCAAGAGTGGCGTCGATGGTACGGCGAATCAAATCTTCAGCTTGAGGTTCTTCTTTATCAGTGGACGCTCCTTGTAGCTTTGTCAATTGCGCTTGCAAGGCTTGCCTAGCTCTTAGCTCTTCTTCCAATTGCAACATGATAAGATTCAGCTTTTGTTCCATGGTAGGCTCGGGTAGATCTTCTTCAGCCATAGGATCATCCATATGTGGGGTAGTCATCCTGTAAAACTCAACAAACCTTTCTCACTCAAAATCAGTTAGCGGGATGAGCGTAGCTCAAATTTGGGATTACAAGGCTATGGATTTTTGGGTATTTTCTTCTTCAATTTTCAGAAATTCTGCAATATTTCTGTCTCCGTTTGCTGAAAGTACTTCAACGAACTTGTAGATAGGTAGAACAGCTTGCTGCGAACAACTTTCCAGTTCAGAATTTTTGCATACGAACAAGTCTTCTAGGAGTTTTAAGCACTAGTCAGTTCTGATTTAGTCTGACTTGCAGAGTTGCAGACTTAATAGACTTGCAGAGTTGTTGACTTGCTGGACTTAGGCCAACTTGCAGAACTTGCAGTACTTGATTAGAGTCGACTTACTGAACTTGATTTCTGGAGTGCGAGACCCGGAGTATATCGACTTCTCTGCCCTGTGTAACTTGCAAGATGCCTTAAGCTTAAGTAATTAAGCTTAAGCTTATGAAGCTTAAGAAGGATTAAACAGGCCGTCGTCAAATTTCGTGGGGGGGGGGGAGGGCCGTTTTTCTCCACGCGGAAAT